>NC_089581.1:151817127-152049323 GCF_019320115.1 Miscanthus floridulus | reverse complement strand
GGGTACCCTAAGCAAGATCCAAAAAACGACTGCTTAGACTTCGCAAAGATCGAAACCTGCTAAACGCTGCTGGCCTCGGCCGATTCTCCAACTCGCCCGAGGCCCCATCGCCGCGAGCCTCGGCCGATTCCCCGCCAAAGGCCTCGGCCGGGCCACCGACCCTCTGTCTCGCGCAAGGCGGGCTCGGCAGCACTCCGCTACCTCTCCCTCCTCCCGTCCCTCTGGCAAAACGTCGTGTCACATCAATTCAGCCAACTGCTGCCCCTGACAGCCGCACGCCCGGCACGGTACAGCGGGATGGCCGATGGGACAGGAGGCAGGACTGGGCAGGGGTTACCCGCCACTGTACTAACCACCGTGACACCCATGCCTCACTATGCTGCCAACTCCTGCGCCAAGGACGAATACGACGTGGGGAATCGGAACCGGGTCCCTGTGACCTCGGGACCAGCGAACCGACCGCTCCGCCCCGCTCGAGACCCCCGACAGGCCTCGGACGAACTAACCAAGTTCCGCCTCGCCCGAGGCTCCCGGTAGGGCCTCGGGCGAACTGGCCATGCTCCGCCTCGCCCGAGGCTGGGCTCGTCCCGCGACCTCGTCGCCCCCGCCTCAAAAGTCACTCTGGCAGGCTATCGCATCCGATTAATGCGCCCGGCTGCACCCACTACGTAAGCCACGATCGGCAGTACGCCGCGACAGGAGCGACGGGACAACGGTCAAATCGCCTTTTTACCATCCCTTACTGACAATACAGGGTACCATATCCTGTAGACGCACGTTCCGCACTGTTCCGCCTAAATCAACAACGACGATGACCGCCAAGACCCCGCATTGCCGCCTGCAAAGGCCTCGGTACAGCAGGCCTCGGCACAGCGGGTCTCGGCCTCAGCGCGGCGGGTCTCGGCACAACCGACTACAGCGGTCACCAGGTCTCGGCACTTCACCAAGTCAACAGATGAACAGGAGCGCAGCATGTCGCCGGCCTGGAGACCATACCGACTAGACATCGACGGGAACTCCCACGACGCCGCGCTGCTCCGGGAGCAGAATACGTCAGCAAATAGTAGTCTCCTCATGTACTTCTGGCTTCCTCCTTGTGGGTATAAAAGGAGGTAGCCGGTACCATTTCCAAAAACGGGGGAGAGACGGACGAACACACCGATAGAACTACACGCTTCTACGCTGCTTGAGAACAACGTCTCAAGCAGCCCGCACCACCTCCACCGAGACCTGGGACTAGCTCCCTCTCTCACCTAGCTTGTAACCCCCTACTACGAGCACTCCGGTGCAAGGAATACAAGATCGATCTCTCAGACTGGACGTAGGGCCTCGATTGCCTGAACCAGTATAAACCTTGTGTCTCTTTGCATCACCATCCGGTTCGGGAGCACGCAGCACAAATTTACTCGTTGGGTGAGGACCCCCCGGTTCCAAAACCCCGACACTTAGTTCCCTCATGGAGCGCACAAACGTCCGACCATAGTGCATGGGCATCTTTGTGGTTCCTCACCCGATTAAACACATCTTTACAAAGGCCTCTAAAGATGGTGTTTCGAGCTTTTGCATTCCATTTCTCGTAATTAACCTCATCGCCTTATAGGTTAGTAGCATCTCGAGGTTTTGGGAAACCTTGTGAGGCGGCTCTAAGTATGCCAACATCTAGAGCCTCTAGATACGCCTCCATGCAAATTTTTCAATACAGAAAGTCATCTCCCTCAAAGATAGAAGGAGGTCCATCCCCGTGAGACATCTTGCTCTAGGTGGTTAAGCCTAAATACATGAGCACGAGTCTCTGATACCAATTGAAAGGATCAAGATGTCCAAGAGGGGGGGGGTGAATTAGGCTAATTCTAAATTTCTTTGTAATAATTAAGTCCTATGGTTAGCCCAATTAACCCCTTGTGCCTAGAAAGTGTCCCTAATTGTTCTACCGCACAAAAGACTTACAACCTAAGTTCCAATCCTACTCTAGCATGGCAATTCTAAGAATGTAAAGACATGAATTGAATTGCTCAAAGTAAATGCTCAAGGTAAATAGAGAGGAAGAAACGCGGCGATGTTTTGTCGAGGTATCGAAGAGTCGCCACTCCCCACTAGTCCTCGTTGGGGCACCTGCGCAAGGTTGTAGCTCCCCCTTGATCCGTGCAAGGATCAAGTGCTCTCTACGGGTTGATTCTTCGACACTCCGTCGCGGTGAATCACCCACAACCGCTCACAACTTGAGTTGTGTCACCCACAAGCTCCGCCGGGTGATCACCGAACTCCTAATCACCACCAAACCGTCTAGGTGATGGTGACCACCAAGAGTAACAAGCACGAACTCTCACTTGACCACGACAAGCCTAATGAGAAGGTGGATGCACACTTTGCTACTCTTGATCTTCACTAAAGAGGTCTTTCTTTTGGATTCTCAAATCTCAATCACCTCACTAGGATCTTGCTCTTCTTGGCACTCTCTAAGGTGTTTCTCAACTGTTGGAATGAGCAAAAGTATCCCCACACACGAGTGAAGATGGTATTTATAACATCGGCTGAAAAACAAACCGTTATGTGCCTCTGCGGGGTGATCGGACGCTCCGGTCATGTTGACCGGACGCTCCGGTCAGTATACCCCGAACTCCAGTGTTTACAGTGTGACCGGACGCTGGACAGTGTCCAGTCAACACTGATCGAACGCGTCCGATCGTGATTTTCCCTCTCTGGAACCTTACTGGAGTCGACCGGACGCTGGCCCTCAGCGTCCGGTACCATGACCTAGCAGCGTCCGGTCACTTCCAGACGCTTTCATCTTGGTCAAATGAACTGACCAGACTCTGAGCCAGCGTCCGATCACACCGGAGCCAGCGTCCGATCAGTATTTGACCCTCCATTCACTTCCAACTCTCGAACATATGTGAATGAAGTTTGCTCCATTGGATCAAAGGGCTGTTGTGGAGCTACCTAGTGCTAGTTTTAACAAGTGTGTACCACACCTAACTCACTAGACTCACTTAGGTCAAGCTACCCGTTCATACCCCCCTTAATAGTACGGCCAAAGGATAAACAAAGTCCTAAACTACTCTAAGTGTCTCTCCAACTCCAATCGACACTTAGAACTAGTTCATCCTTAACCTTGTCGTCCATTCTTTGAAAACTAAAACGATTTCCATCGTAGGGGCATGACAACCATGATTGCCCAATCGATCTCTATTACCATAATCTAACTTAATTGTTTCTACAAAACACACGTTAGTCACAGTAATCACGTATTGTCATTAATCACCGAAACCCAACTAGGAGCCTAGATGCTTTTAGATATTTTATTAGAGACTCATTCTAGGTTTAGGTCTTTTGTTGAAAACAGCCTGACTAGGAAATGTACCTTCTGCTTATTTCCAACGGCAACACAGCTTCCCAAAGACAATTTGTATTCTTGTCGGAGGGACTTGTATGCAGGTCAATTCCCGATGAAGTCGACGGAGTGGAAGAACCTTCTTGAATCACGAGGGACTCCATTTTAATATTCCAAAGAACACTCTGCACAATAGATATAACAATGAATAGAAGAGTTTAGCTAAAAATGTTTATTGTCCTATAGATCAATCTTCTTTTTCCTTTTTTTTTCTGCAATGCGTGGATTTTGCATAAACTGAAATGCCAATAGAAACAGTTGCGCACATTTGTAGATGAGGCTGGGAACATAATAACTACTTTCTCCATCCTGAATCAACACAATGTATCAAGCATTCAAATTTTATCTTGAATTGAGCAACTAGAAGAGACTTTCTATATCCTTCCTGATCGTTAGGAATAAAGATTTTGGTAGAAAAATACCCCTCCAACAACTTCTTTAATTGGTTATCTAAATATAACCATCTTCTATTTCTAATTTGTCGCTAGTCAAAGATAGAAAAACGAGAATAGCTCTCTAGGGTGCACATAAAACATACAAATCTGTTAGAGAGTGGAAAGATATAGAAAAATATTTTTTATGCAAATGGCTTTGCAAATGGTGATTTACAGAACGTGCTTTAGAAAAATCCCTGGAGATGCTCTAAGAGATTTTAGTTGAAATAACTCCCAACTCTGTTTTCAAAATGCATCATTCACATACCTACGTACCTATCATTAATTCTAGGCATCCCTTAATTATACCACCAACATAAATATGTGGTAATTATAGTATCTCTCTACGATTAAGAAAAGGCTGCATGATCATTTTCTTTATCCCATACAACAATCCCATGAGATTTGGAGGTAGAAAGAAAAGATTAGACACACGGGCATCAATGCTAGCTTTTGCATAGCAAGAAGAATTGGCTTCCAGAGTTTGGAGACACAAGTTCAAAATGTGTTGGCCTATAGAAACATGACAACAGACTATGACAGAGAGCAAAAAAGATTGAATTTTTGCAGCCCCACATCCTTCGGCCCAGAAAATTGATTGGTGTAATCATATTATCCCTTGAACATGATTGGCATTGTTTCTGAAGTAGTGGAGTGGGCAACTGAGTATACATGTATTCCATGTTCAGTAGTATGACCCGTTAGGATTTACAACTACTCCACTACTGGATCTAAGCCAACACAATGACACATTTGAAGCTCTAATCAGTAGCACAGCTTGCCAACTATATTTTCCCTGCACCAACGCCACACTATCAAAGCTCCGTAATTTGAACAGTGCAGCTAGCACATCATTCTCCGATTATAATTCACACCCACTCAATCAACGTTACTGATGTTATACTGAGAAGTACGTGTACGTACATGGTATATATTCCAAAAGAAGGAAAGAAAAGAAAACGAAAGGGGCGGTGACGTAATCGCTCCCAGGTCTCGCCATCTCGCTAGCTCTTTCCCACCCCCGGCGCGACAGTCACTCTATAAACAAACAAATACATCCTCGCGACCCAAGACGAAAATGAGAGAAAGAGAGTAAAATGTATCGAGAACAAGCAACAACTAAATGCAGGAATACATACGTACACACTAAGGGTGCGTTTAGATCCAAAATTTTTTGGATTTTGGCTCACTGTAGCATTTCGTTTGTATTTGGTAATTAGTGTCTAATTATGGACTAATTAGGTTCAAAAGTTTCGTCTCGCGATTTCTTGACCAACTGTGTAATTAGTTTTTTTTTTCGTCTACATTTAGTACTCCATGCATGTGCCGCAAGATTTGATGTGACGGTTACTATGCAAAAAATTTTTGGGAACTAAACGGGGCCTAAGAAGGCAAGAAAGGAGATGGCGATGGGTGCTGGGATAGAACACACTGACACACGTTGCTGACTTGCTGTTGTGGTTACACGTACAACAGCAGCTTAACCTCCAAACCCCATACGGAAGCTTTGCAAGCTTGCATGTTACTCATTTGACCCACCCCTGCCCTCCAGTCCCAGTAGGGCAGTAAGCCAGTCTCGTTCTCTCTTTCTCTATAACACCTAAGAAGAAGAAGGAGAAGGTGAAGGAAGAGGAGGAAGGGAGCCAGACAATGCAAATCCTAGCGCTGGAAAATAGAGAGTGTGGTTAGAAGTGTTGGTGGAGGAAGAGCTCATGCAACCATAAAAGAAGAAAGCAGGCGAACCAAACCAAACATACCAAAGCGAAGCAAAAGAAAGCCACGCATCCAACAGAAGGGCACCAAACTCGTAAAGTGATCGGCGTCATATATAGGGAGCAGCAGCCAGGCCGTCGAGAAGGACAGGGGAGGAGGCACGCAGCCGCAGCAAGCAAGAGCTGCGACTGCGAGCAGGCTAACCTAAGCGACCTCCGTCCATCGCCCAATCTCTCTCTCTCTCTCTCTCTCAGGCTACTACAGACTACAGGCTACAGAGAGTGAGGAAGAAGAAGCAAGGAAGCGTTGTTTTC
Source organism: Miscanthus floridulus (assembly GCF_019320115.1). NCBI lineage: Eukaryota > Viridiplantae > Streptophyta > Magnoliopsida > Poales > Poaceae > Miscanthus > Miscanthus floridulus. Next base: position 152,043,471 of record NC_089581.1, on the reverse strand, counting down.
ACTCTCTCCATCGACCTTTCGTGGGTGCGCACGCTACCCCGGGTGCGGGAGCGTCGAGTGCGTGGCCGCGGGGGCGGCGTGGGACGGTGACCGGTAAGTTTGTATAATATAAAGCGCGGAGGCCACGCACACCGGAGATGCAGCAGCGGCGCAAGTCGGTGTTCGCGTCCGCGCCGTTCGCGATGAAGCAGGCGGCGCTGGGAGCCGGGGTGGCCGCACGCAAGAACGGCGCGCCGCTGTCGCTGGCGGCGGTGGTGTTCGCGCTCTTCGTCTTCGCCACGTTCCTGTACAACGAGGACATCACGTCCATCACCGACTTCCAGTTCAGCTCGGGCGCCATCCGCGCCAAGTCCCCCGACCTGCACCTCCTGCAGGAGGCCGAGGCCGCCGCGCACGCCGCCGTCAACACCCTGGCCAAGCGCGGGGAGGAGGTCATCGTGCGCGTCCTCGAGGCGCCGGCCGCCGCCGCCGCGGGGGCGCTGTCGTCGCAGGCGCCCGTCAACGCCACCAGCGTCGTCGTCGCGGCCGCCGCCACCGCCGCAAAGGCCAATAATGCCAACGCGGTGATGGACGTCGCGCAGGAGAAGGAGAGGGACGTGACGCTCCCGACCGTCACGGGCGGAGGCGGCGCCGACGAGGCGCGGCGGCGCGCGGACGAGGAGGTCGCCGAGAAGGCCGCGTCGGCCAAGGCGGCGGCCGCCACCGCCGCGCTGCGGACCGTGGTGAGCGTGCCAGAGACGTGCGACCTGTACCGTGGCAGCTGGGTGTACGACGAGATGAACGCGCCCGTGTACAAGGAGGGCGAGTGCGAGTTCCTGACGGAGCAGGTGACCTGCATGCGCAACGGCCGCCGCGACGACTCCTACCAGAAGTGGCGCTGGCAGCCGACGGACTGCGACCTCCCGCGGTACGTCCTCGCGACGCTTCCTCTTCTTTGTTTCTCTCTGATCCGCTTGCTTCCATTCGCGCCGCCCGGAGTCCGGAGATCATCATCGGTTTCAGGCCCCGTTTAGAAGCCAAAAATTTTTGGTTTTGGTACTGTAGCTCGTTTGTTTGTATTTGGTAATTAGTGTTTAATTATGGACTAATTAGGTTCGAAAGTTTCGTCCCGCGATTTCTCACCCAACTGTGCAATTAGTTTTTTTTTCGTCTATATTTAATATTCCATGTATGTGCCGTAAGATTCGATGTGACGAATACTACGCAAAAAATTTTAGGAACTAAACAGGGCCGGTTTCGACCTCCCCTGTTTCTCTGGAAACTGACTGATGCCGGTTTCGACCGTTTTCTGCTTCTGCACACAGATAGGACAAGTAGAGTGATGTAGTGCAAGGTGAAGTACACCTTTTTAAAAAAAACAAACAAAAAGGACACTACTCTTTAGGAAAAAGTCTACTTCACCCACCTTTCATAGTTGGTCTAATTCACCCCCTCAACTATGAAACCGTCTGTTTTACCCTCTGAACTTTCCCAAACCGTCTATTTTACCCCTGGGCGGTTTTCAACGGCGGTTTGCTACAGTACAGCGGGTTTGCTACAGTAACCGTGGGTTGCTACAGTGTCGGCAGTTTTGAATTTCCTTTTTTTATTTATTTTCGATGAATTTTTGAAAAATCATAGTAAATCATAGAAAAATCATAAAATGAAAAATCTAATTTTATTGGACTCCACATGAGTAGATCTACACAATGAATATATAATACAGTATGCTTTAGCACAATTTTTTTTTTGTAGCTTTAGATTAATTGGAAAATCCAATTTTATCTGTAATTAATTGGAATAATTCATAGCTGTAGCTTCTATGGTCCAATTGTGGTGAAATTTTTATGCTACGCTAATTATTGTATGCTTGAACTACAGTAAAAATTTCGTACTCATTGGACTATGTATAACTTAGTTATAGATAATTTCTAATTAATTACAGATAAAATTGGATTTTCCAATTAATCTAAAGCTACAAAAAAAATTTGTACTAAAGCATACTGTATTATATATTCATTGTGTAGATCTACTCATGTGGAGTCCAATAAAATTAGATTTTTTATTTTATGATTTTTCTATGATTTTTCAAAAATTCATCGAAAATAAATAAAAAAAAGAAAATTCAAAAATGTCGACACTGTAGCAAACACACGGTTACTGTAGTAAACCCGCTGTTACTGTAGCAAACCCGCCGTTGAAAACCGCCCAGGGGTAAAATAGACGGTTTTGGAAAGTTCAGGGGGTAAAACAGACGGTTTCATAGTTGGGGGGTGAATTAGACCAAGTATGAAAGGTGGGGTGAAGTAGACTTTTTCCCTACTCTTTAAAGCGTGATCTTGTAAGAACACGGAAATTAATGGTCAGCGTGTCAGATACTACATTAATGCATACGAGTAGTTAGTACACAGAGCGTTCGAGATTTGCGTATGCATGAAGAATGGAGTGGGACACTGGGACTGTGGGAGTGCGACGCATGACTCTACTGTCCGTTGCGTTTATGCGCGCCCGTGTTATTACTAAATTCGAATCAGGCACGCCAAAATATTCGGTTTTCCAACCGAGAAACAGCTAGTGGTAGTACAGTATACACACGCACACACGACCTTCCATGAATGATGAATAGAATATACTCCGTCGTCAAGTTGGCTCGACTTATAAACCGTATTTTTTTAGCCAACGAATATTATTTTTCTTTCCCAACGAATCAGCCAACGGTACTTTTACTCATGGATTATCAGCCAGCGAACGAGTCACGTATGTGTTGCTAGAGTGAGTACCACTGTTTACATTAGCGGCAGCGGCAAATACATCTAATCTGGTCGGTCTTCCTATCCGATATATTATACCTAATACAGGTTCGACGCGCGGCTGCTGCTGCAGCGGCTGATGTTCGTGGGGGACTCGCTGAACCGGAACCAGTGGGAGTCGATGGTGTGCCTGGTGCAGTCGGTGATCCCCAAGGGCGCGAAGACGCTGACCAAGTTCGTCAACGGGGGGTCCAGCAACGTGTTCTACGCGCACGAGTACAACGCGACGGTGGAGTTCTACTGGGCGCCCTTCCTGGTGGAGTCCAACTCCGACAACCCCAAGGTGCACAGCGTCCCCGACCGGGTCATCCAGTGGCACGCCATCGCCAGGCACGCGCGCAACTGGCTCGGCGTCGACTACCTCGTCTTCAACACCTACATCTGGTGGCTCAACACGCTCGACATGAAAGTCCTGTGAGTAGTAGCTAGTGGCTAGTGCGACAGTGAATTGCTGATGCTTGTGCGAACGATGATCGCTGGCTGACGTTATTGTTTTTGTTTCGGTATGCAGCAAGGGCTCCTTCGACCAGGGCTCCACCGAGTACGTGGAGGTGGACCGCCCCGTGGCGTACAAGGAGGTGCTCAAGACGTGGGCGAAATGGGTGGACCGCAACATCGACCCCAACAGGACGACCGTCTTCTTCATGGGCATGTCGCCCAACCACATCACGTACGTCGATCGTAAGCCACGTTTTTTTTCCTCCCTCCGCGCTAGCTATAGGACTTTTCAGTATATGTGCATTTTGATTTTCTCCGTAATGCAAGCACGGTTCCTTGAGCACTGGTTTACCAAGAGGGAGATCCAGAACTGCACGAGCGCACGGCTAGGTGCACCACACCACGCACAGTGACACGGCTCTGTCAGTTTGGTGGCAATATCATCAGCGCTGCCTTTGCGAGGGGAAAGCTAGTGACAGTGACGGTGAATTCGATCCTACACCTTGCTAACAGCAGTGACACCTGCTTTGCCTGATCAATGGTTAGGTGCCGAGATAAAGACCAGCGACCTTTCAGAGGTGTAGCACAAGCTATAGCTAGCCGACGCATTCAGTCGTGCTGTAGCAGCATGGCATCTGCTCACAGAACTTGCTGCGAAAATTCAGGACACATGCCTCAGAAAGATGGTTGGCGTAGGTGTATGATCAGTTGAAACGTGATCTCGATACCTACCAACGTACAGACAATATAGCTAGAAACGCATTATGAAATTCTAGGTAGCATTACAGCCTGACTAGCGATTACGACGAGAATATGACAGTCAGGGTAATGGAGTCTGCAAATTTCCCCCGTAGAAACGTTGTTTCAAACAAAGATACGTGTAGAGTGCAAGATACGGGTAATGCAGGTGGGCCATGTAAAACTCGATCCAGGCCCACACCCGTGGCCATAGGCATGCACCTCTATATGGGCCCACCTACCTAAGAACAAGAGCAAGCATACGATTCCAGTTTCCCGAGCCCCACGCCGGAATAACGGTGACTCTTCTTCTTTAGCTAATGACAAAAGAACTGTTCGGCTGGTATTAAAACCGGCTGAAGCTATTTTGTTGTGAGAGAAAAATACTGTAAATTCTAGCTGATAAGCCGGTCGATAAGTTCAAGCGAACATGCCATCGGCAATCGATACACATGTGCCCAGTGCGCTGGTTGTGCCCGTTAAGAAGACCACGACAAAGATTTGGACCAGCCTCGCCATTGCATCCTAGTAGCCTCTTTTGTTTTTTGGAAATGTTTGTTATTACGCAAAGAGATCCTTGTAGTGTTCGATATGCAAAGTTAATTTGATCGCCATGGATTGGAGCCTCGATAAAGATGGGAGTGGGACGACCAACGCGTCACATGCTGTGCTATAATGGCACCAATATGAATAGAGCACAGGACTACGTACGTTGCAATGCAAGTTGCATCATCAGAGCATCTCAGGGACGACCGAATCTTAGTACTCTTCTGTGCATGTGCATCCCCGTCTCTGAAACTGAAACTGAAAGCATGCATGGAGCACTACTGCAGGCCCGAGGCGTGGGGCAACCAGGACGGGATCAAGTGCGCGATGGAGACGCTGCCGATCACGAACCGCAGCGCGTCGCTGGATGTGGGCACGGACTGGCGCCTCTACGCGGGGGCGCAGGAGGTGCTCCCCACGCTGCGACGGGTGCCCGTCCACTTCGTCGACATCACCGCGCTGTCGGAGCTGCGCAAGGACGCGCACACCTCGGTGCACACGCTCCGGCAGGGGAAGCTGCTCACCCCGGAGCAGCAGGCGGACCCCAGGATCTACGCCGACTGCATCCACTGGTGCCTCCCGGGCCTGCCGGACACCTGGAACCAGTTCCTCTACGCCCGCATCGCATCCAGCCCATGGCCCGCCCAGCAGTAGGAGCTTCTTCTTCTTACTCCGCGGGCCGGCACCTGACGGACGACACACGGGCCTGGGCTCTCCGGCGTTTCTGCTTGAAGCTGAGCCCAGGACAAAGTTGACACAAGGGAAAGGGATGGGATGCTCGCCATCTTTCTTTCTTTTTCGCTTTCTTTTTTTTTTACCAATCTTTCTTTTCTTTTGGTTGCGTAAAGCTGTTCCCTGTTGTTAACCTTCGATTCTTTTGTCGAAACAAGTGGAGGGTCTAGATGCCTAGGAGAAAGCAAAAGCTGAGCATGCATCATATTGTAATGCAAGGGGGGAAGCAAAGCGGGGGTACATGTAAAGAAGATTTTTTGTGTTACATTTTATATGCCGGTGCACCCAAGGTCAAGAGAAGGTATAAAGATTACCCTCTCGTACGAGGTGCATTTGTTCTTCAATCATGACGAATCCTGAGTCTTTTTTTTAGTATTATTATTACCCATTTCCCTACGAGGTGCAAGTGAACAAACAGTTTGAGAGCTACTGTAACTATCCAATATTTGTTCAGAGAAAGATGAGCAGGAGAATGACCTGCTGTGCACGCCTCTCTGAAGATGAAAAGCTGTAAGGAGGCTGGACAAAGTTCCCAGCGTTGGAGGAACCTCGTATATGATCTGAGCCACACACAAAAAAAAAAAGGATTCCGGCTGCATTCATTGAGGCAATCAGCCAGAGCTGCATAGTATAGGGTCAAAAACAAGCAGAGAGGGGTTAACCATTATCCACAGCTCGATAGACTGAGGATCAAAGCATGTATTTGCGGCAGAGAAGACGGTCTCGTTCGCAGGAACCGCCAAAACGCACTGCACATAACTGGATTCCGGGTTGCAATCGTGGGATGCTCCAGCATCTGGCATCTGCTCGTGCCATTTCCATGATGCTGCCCTGGATACACTCCCAGACCCTGAGTCCGTGTCCAACAACGACTTGCTGAGGCGCTGGGCAAATTTAACCGAGAACCTAAAACCAAACTAAAAGAACCGGAGCCGAAACCGAAAGAATCGGAACCAAAAAATTTGGTTTCTTATTCGGTTCCTAATATTGAGGAACCGAAATAACCGAAGAAAAATCGGTTCCTACTCTCGGTTAACCAAATTAACCGAAAGAACCGAATTACATGAATTATACTTCACTTACTTGTATTTGTAAGATTATGTTTGGTTTATGTGTAGTGTTTTATATTTGAACTGCTATATATTTGTGTTACTTTATTGCTATTGTATTTGTAAGAGAGGTGATTGATGTTGAAGATGACAAGAATCGAGTGCTCTCTAACTCAAATGTGTAAGCTAGTGGTTCTCATGATCAAGTTCAAGCAAGAACAAGTGATGACAAAGTGCAAGATCAACAAGTGGCTAGTTCATCATCCCAACCAAGTGATCTATCAAATACAAGCAATTAAGTGCAAGTGCTTCAACCAACCAATATTGCAAGAGATCATCCCTTGGACACTAAAGTGCTTCAACCAACCAATATTGCAAGAGATCATCCCTTGGACACTATCATTGGTGATATTTCAAGAGATGTACAAACTAGATCAAGATTGACTTCATTTTGTGAGTATTTCTTATTTGTGTCATCCATTGAACCTAAGAAGATAGATGAAGCTTTGAAGGATGTTGATTGGGTCAATGCTATGCATGAAGAGCTAAACAACTTTACAAGAAACTAAGTAGGGTTATTTGGATTCTTGCCATTACAATTTCTCAAGTTTTGAAGAATGCCATTACTATTCGTCTTATTGGAAACTTGCCATTACTACTTTGCTTTCCCCTCATCCTTGCCCTTTTCTACATCTAGAGCGTAGCTAGGTCCACTTGCAGGTGACGTATTTCCGTATGTGCCCGTATTGCCCCTGTACGAGAGGATAAGGCTGAGCAGTCCGCTGCCAGTGCCGCGGCGCGTGCCGCCGCCCAGATTCCCACAACTCCGCCGCCCGTGCCTACACTCTGCTTCATCCGTCCATCCCCAGTGTGGGCATTGCCATCCCCTGCTTCGTCGGCTTGGTTCGTTGCGGCGCGCTCCGGTCTCCTGCTCTCCGCACCGCACGCCAATGAACCAACCACCCGACTCCTCCACCGCCGCTGCTCCGGTGCCCGCCGCCGCCACCGGCGACGCGGATGACCTCTCCGCGTTCCCGGCATGGGCGCGGTCAGTGTCGGACTGCAAGGAACGGTTGGGGGTCTCCATCACCCGCGGCCTCTCCTCCGCCGAGGCCACGGCGCGGCTGCGCGTCCACGGGGTGAACAAGCTGGCGGAGCACCCGGGCCCGTCGCTGCTGCGGCTGCTGCTGGACCAGTTCGAGGGCATGCTGGTGCGCATCCTGCTCGTGGCCGCCGTCGTCTCCTTGCTCCTCGCGCTCTCCTCCTCTGCCTCTTCAGGCGCCGCCCCGACGCTCGCCGCCTTCGTCGAGCCACTCGTCATCTTCCTCACCCTCGTCGTGAACGCGGCCGTCGGGGTGTGGCAGGAGGCCAACGTGGAGCAGGCGCTGGACGCGCTGCGGGAGATCCAGTCCCACCATGCCACGGTCCTTCGCGACGGCGGCTGGGTCCCCGCGCTGCCCGCGTGATACCTCGTCCCGGGCGACGTCGTGTAGCTCTGCGTCGGGGATAAGGTGCCCGCCGACATGCATGTCGCGAGCCTGCTCACCTCCACGCTCCGCCTCGAGCAAGGGTTGTTGACCGGGGAGACGACGTCCGTCAACAAGACCTCCCGTGCGTTGCCGGTGGAGGACGTCGATATACATGCTAAGGAGTGCATGGTGTTTGCCGACACCACCATCGTCAACGGCGCCACGCTCTGCATCGTCGCGCGCACTGGGATGGCCACGGAGATCGGCGCCATCCACGCGCAGATCCACCAGGCGTCGCAGGAGGATGACGACACACCGCTCAAGAAGAAGCTCAACGAGTTCGGGGAGGCGCTCACCAAGATCATCGACCTCATCTGCGCGCTCGTCTGGCTCATCAACGTCAAGTACTTCCTCACCTTCGACCTCCAGGGGGATGGGCGCCAGGAACGTCAGCTTCTCCTTTGAGAAGTGCACCTACTACTTTGAAATTGTCATCACGCTCGCCGTCGCTGCCATACCTGAGGGCCTGCCCGCGTCATCACCACCTGCCTCGTGCTCGGGACCAAGAAGATGGCTGCCAAGAATGCGCTCGTCAGGAAGCTGCCTAGCGTCGAGACCCTCGGCTGCACCACCTCGTACAGGGGCAATACGGGCACATACAGAAATACGGCACCTGCAGGTGGGCCTATCTATGCTCCAGATGTAGAAAAGGGCAAGGGTGAGGGGAAAGCAGAATAGTAATGGCAAGCTTCCAATAAGACAAATAGTAATGGCATTCTTCAAAACTGGAAAAATTGTAATGGCAAGAATCCAAATAACCCAACTAAGTATGGGAGTTAGTTGAGAGGCCTAAAGATCATAATGTGATTGGAACCAAGTGGGTCTTTCGGAACAAGCAAGATCAAGATGGGATAGTAATAAGGAACAAAGCAAGATTAATGGCTCAAGGCTACACTCAAGTTGAAGGTCTTGACTTTGGAGAAACATATGCCCCGGTTGCAAGATTGAAAGCAATTAGGATCTTGTTAGCCTATGCTTGTGCCCACACATCAAGTTGTACCAAATGGATATGAAGAGTGCATTTCTCAATGGGTACATCAATGAGCTTGTGTATGTTGAGCAACCTCCCGGTTTTGAAGATGAGAAGAAACTCAACCATGTTTACAAGTTTAGAAAGGCTTTGTATGGATTAAAAAGGCACCTAGAGCATGGTATGAGAGATTGAGAGATTTCCTACTCTCTGAGGGATTCAAGATGGGAAAGGTTGACACTACTCTCTTCACCAAGAAGCTTAGAAATAACTTGTTTGTAATGCAAATCTATGTTGATGATATCATTTTTGGGTTAACAAATCAAGATTTTTGTGAGGAGTTTGGCAAGATGATGGCAAGTGAGTTTGAGATGTCCATGATTGGAGAGCTTAGCTACTTCCTTGGTCTTCAAATCAAGCAAATGAAGAATGGCACATTTATAAGTCAAGGCAAGTATATCAAGGACATGCTCAAGAAGTTTGGAATAGATGATAGTAAAGCTATTAGTACACTAATGGAAACAAGTGGAAGCTTGGATAATGATGCTTGTGGCAATATGGTGGATCAAAAGATGTATCGGTCTATGATTGGAAGCCTACTTTATGTGACCGCATCAAGGTCGGATGTGATGTTTAGTGTATGCATGTGTGCTAGATTCCAAGCCTCACCAAGAGAAAGTCATTCGAAAGCAACAAAGAGAATATTGAGGTACTTGAAGCATACATAAAATGTTGGATTGTGGTATCCCAAAGTTGAAAGATTTGAGTTGATTGGATATTCGGACTCCGATTATGCGGGATACAAAGTTGAGAGAAAGAGCACATCGGGCATATGTCAACTATTGGGAAGATCACTTGTGTCTTGGTCATCAAAGAAGCAAAATAGTATAGCACTTTCAACCACCAAAGCGGAGTACATTTCGGCCAGTAGTTGTTGTGCTCAATTACTTTGGATGAAGGCTACTTTGAGTGACTTTGGAATTAAATTCAAGCAAGTGCCATTGCTATGTGACAATGAGAGTGCCGTAAAGCTCACCAACAACCCAGTTCAACATTCAAGAACAAAGCATATTGATATCCACCATCATTTCATAAGAGATCACCAACAAAAAGGAGACATTTGCATTGAGAGTGTGGGCACCGAAGATCAACTTGCCGATATGTTCACCAAGCCGCTTGATGAAAAGAGGTTTTGCAAGCTAAGGAGAGAATTGAACATACTTGACTTCTCCAATATGTGTTGATGCACCCCCCATTATATGACATGCCTCTCCTTCGAGTAAAGCAAGGTAAAGTTAATTGACATGTCATCCATCCATTGCTAAGGACTTGTTTAGTGCATCTAGTCATTCCTATCATGTCCTAGGCTCATTTATTAAAATCAAATGAATTTGATGCTTGTATGGTACCACTATTGCTTGTATGTTTGAAATGATCTAATGGTAGCATATGACATGTTCGTGGGCTTGTAAACCTAGTGTTTGATCTAGAAAATAAGCTACAAGTGTTTAACTCAACATGGTACAAGATAACCCTTATTTGGAGGTGTAAAGAAGCTTGTCCTTAGATCAAACCGAGTTAAATATCTTTTGCAAGTAATCTAGATTGAACCAAATTGGGAAAATAATCCTCATTTCACATGGTTTCACCCCAACCTATCTATAATTTGAGCTCACCTTTTGTGCTAATTATTGACAAAGGGGGGGAAATTCACAAAGATAGTAAAAGATAGTAAGATAGAAGGAGCAAACAAATAAAATAAAATGACATTGACATTGTAAGGGGATCATAAAAAAATCCAACAACGACTTGCTGAGGCGAGCAAGAGCCAAGGGTTGCCCTGGGCAAATTTAACCGAGAACCGAAAACCGAGAACCAAACCGAAAGAACCAGAACCGAAACCAAAAGAACCGGAACCAAAAAATCGGTTTCTTATTCGGTTCCTAATATTCAGGAACCAAAATAACCGAAAAAATTGGTTCCTACTCTCGGTTAACCGAATTAACCGAAAGAACCGAATTACATGAATTATACTTCACTTACTTGTATTTGTAGGATTATGTTTGGTTTATGTGTAGTGTTTTATATTTGAACTCTATATATTTGTGTTACTTTATTGCTATTGTTTTTTATACATTATTATTTTGAAAAATGAACATAGTGTTGCAAAAATTTGCCTTACAACAGGTATATTTATTGTTGTCCTGAGGTCTTCTAAAAAAATTCAGTTAGTTTGGTTAGAACCGGAACCGAACAGAAATAACCGAGAACCGAAATGCTCGGTTCCTAAAATTTTTTGGAACCGATCGGTTCCCATTTTCCAGGAACCGAATTTCATTAATAACCGAGAGAACCAAACCAAAACCGAACCCAGAACCGAACGCCCACCCTTAGCCAAGGGGTACTGAACTACAGCTGGGACCAGGACTTTAAAGCAGAGCATAGCCAGCTTACCGGTGGACATCAGACTTTAATGGCGTGGCTAGCGCCCGGACGCTTGCTCCCCGTCCCTACACCCGTGCCGCTGACCCTTGTCTCATGTCCCGTGCCTACCCGCCCACATCTCGCCTACAGCACCAGTCCGCAAGCACGTGGGGCCCGCCCACGCTGTCTTTGCCTTCCTGCACTTGACACTGAGTCGAGACAGCAGAAAGGCGACGAGGGAGATGCAACAATTGATCTAGTTTTAAAACATCCAAATGTAACAATTGCAACATATGACTGAAAACAAATGAAACATTTGAAACATGCGTCCGAAACACTTGCAAAAACACCTGAAAACACTTGAAACTATTGTAAAGATACGCAACATCCAGATAAAACACTTACATAATATGTGTGAAAACATATGCAACATCAAGATAAACACACTTGTAACATACGTCGGAAAAAACAGATAAAACATTGATAACAGGACCTTGCAACATATATGTCCAACCATTGCAACATATGTGTCCAACCATTGCAACATGTGCAACATGCCAATGTACTTTTGCAACATACCTCTAAAACATTTGAAACACTTGACGTTTGTAACATGCGTTTTTCACCCTTATTCCGTACGAAGCACAAAGCGAGGGACAACCGGTTTCGGCTAGCTGGAAGCTGAGGATGGTGGCGTGGCCTAACACGGCCAGTTATGCCTGCACCTGGCCTAGGCCTAGCCAACGACGCACCCTCTCCTAGTCGCCTGGCCTAGGCGCGGCGAAGGACAGAGTACGGCGCTGAAAGCTCTAGTTTGGTTTTGGTTAATTAATGAAACCCTAAGTGCTAACCTAGTTTATCAAAGTGATTATGAGATAGGTAGCACTACTCTAAGTGATGAAGCAATGGTGAAGGTCATGACGATGGTGATGGCATGGTGATAATCAAATGCTTGAACTTGAAAAGAAGAAAGAGAAAAACAAAAGACTCAAGGCAAAGGTATAAATAGTAGGAGCCATTTTGTTTCGGTGATCAAGACACTTAGCGAGTGTGATCACATTTAGGTTAAATAGCCGTACTATTAAGAGGGGTGAAACTCGTATTGAAATGCGGTTATCAAAGTGCCACTAGATGCTCTAACTCATTACATATGTATTTAGGATCTAGTGGAGTGCTAACACCTTTGAAAATGCTTGTGAAAATATGCTAACACATGTGCACAAGGTGATACACTTGGTGGTTGGTATATTTGAGCAAGGGTTAGAAACTTCACAGGCGGAGTGTCCACCCATAGAGTGCGGACAGTCCGACGGTGCCACCGGTGCCCTATACAGAAAAGACAGGGGTTCACAGAGTGACCGGATGCTGGTGGCGCAGTGACCGGACGCTGGGGTCCTAAGTCCGGTCAGTTGCAGCAGTGAGCACGCGTCTCGGTCTTGTGACCGGACGCTGGCGCGAAGAGTGACCGGACGCTAGCAGGGTGCGTCCGGTCAGTGCTGACGTACGCTGACGTGAGGTGCATAGAGGAAACATTGAGTGACCGGACACCGGGTGAGTCCGGTCGAGCTTGACCGGACACGTCTGGACATGAAATTTCACGTTTGGAACCTTACTGGAAACGACCGGACGCTGGGGTCCTGCGTCCGGTCACTTTTTAACTAACGCGTCCGGTCATCACTTGACCGTTGAGATCGGGCGATCGGTGTTTGAAGCCGATGACACGTGGCAAGCATCGGGCGACCGAACGCTGGGGTCCTGTGTCCGGTCGAACTGACCGGAGCGTCCAATCACCCCGTGTTGTGCCCAGTAAAGGGGTACAATGGCTCTATTTTGTGGGGGCTTCTATTTAAGCCCCATGGCCGGCTCAAGCTCACCCTCTTGGCCATTTGCATTGACATAGCAACCTTGTGAGCTTAGCCAAAGCCCTCCCACTCATCTCCATCATTATTTCATCATCATTGTGAGATTGGGAGAGAATCCAAGTGCATTGCTTGAGTGATTGCATCTAGAGGCACTTGGTGTTCATGTTTTGCTATGGGATTCACTTGTTGCTCTTGGTGGTTGCCACTACCTAGATGGCTTGGTGCAGCGGAGGAAGATTGGCACAAGTCAGTGATTGTTCGTGGCCATCTCCGGTGATTGTGAGGCGATTTGTACCTTCTCCGGTGGAGCGCCGAAAGGTAACTCTAGTGGATTGCTCATGTCATTGAGTTACCTCACTTGTGGGTAGGTTCTTGCGGTGTCCAAATTATGTGGATGAGGTTTGTGCGACACCTCTTAGCCGCCGAACCACCAAGTGTTGGTCGACACAACAGGGACGTAGCATGTTGGCAAGCACGTGAACCTCAGTAGAAAATTGGTTGTCTCTTGCCATTTGGTATTCTCCCAGTGATTGATTTAATATTCACCTTGTGATTGGTTCACTCCTCTAAACGACGGTATAATCACTCTACTCACTCATTTATATTCTTGCAAACTAGTTGTGGCAAGCTCTTTAGTGTAATTAGAATTAAGAACTTGCTTTGTTATTTTAAGTTCATCTAGTGGAGCTCTTTAGAATAGCAAGATTGAGAGCTCTTAGTGAGTAGTAACATTACAAGTTGTGTGCCTAGTAATCATTTCAACTAGAATTGTTGGATAGGTGGCTTGCAACCCTTGTAGAGCTAGAGCAAGTTTGCATTTTGCTATTTGTCATACTAATCAAATTGCTCTAGTTGATTTGTAGATTTTTAAATAGGCTATTCATCCCCCCTCTAGCCATATTAGGACCTTTCAGCGACGCGGCGGGGGATGGAGGCACCGTTGCACTCGTCGAGCACACGGATGGAGCTTGGAGGCGGAGGGCAAGGTGCCGGCGATTGGGTCTGGCGGTAGTTGTAGTCGGCGGGGCGGTTGGTAGCATACCTCACATGGAGGATTCCTCCTCTCCGCGGGAGATAGAGCTGCTGCGGGGAATGAGAGCGCCATGGGGGATGGCAGGTGGCCGATTTTTTTATTTTTTGGCCCTTTTTTTGAAAGTTTTTCACAAATATGCCCCTAAAGGTATTCTTTCAAAATCTGGACCCTTATCTCGACGCCATCGTTGGTGCGCCGAGCTTACGCGTCTCGATGCCAAAGGGTTTGGCGCCTAGGTCTTGGGCTGACATAGGCGTCGATGCAGACGTGGCGATGACTTGGTAGCCACCTTGGCGCCGTAGATCTTGATGCTAAGCTTGGCGTCGTAGATCTTGGCACCGAGCTTCACGCCAAGATCATTGGCACCATACCCTATCTTAACTCCCTTCCTTTGTCTCTTCCTCTATCTCTCTACTGCTCTTGAGCTAGGGTGCCGCCACCGCTGTCGCGCCACCGCGCCCGTCACCATGCAAAGCCCTAGTCGTCCCGCACCTACCGCGAGCTGCCCCTCCTGGCCCACGCCTGCGTCTGCCCCCGCCGTGCTGGCCACCCGTGGCCCTAGCCCGCTCGTGCCGCCTCATCCATCCTAGCTCGCCGTGTCTACCACGTGCATAGGCGCTCCCTCCAGCGACCTCACCCGTGACACGGCCCCTGCTCCCAGCACGGTGCGACCTCATCATCGATCCTGTCCTCTATGTCCCGGTGTCCGTGTCTTTCTCCAGTCTCGATGTTCGCATCGTATCCCTAGCCTACTCCACCCGGCCACGACCATGGCACCTGCTCCCGCGTCCGTGAGCCTGTCCCTTCTTGCCCATAGGGGAGGGGCTGGTGTCCTGCTACAAGGCCGCTGTTCGCCTCCAACGTCGCGTGCTCTGTTCGTTGCATTGACTTGGTCTGGTAAAATTTTTGAATATACAATGTAGGTACTTAGTTAGCTTGAATTGTAGTGCTACTTTGATTATTTGGTAGTTTCTAGTAAATTTGATGATGTAGGTAGTTGATTTAGTTAGTGAGATAGATATAGTTAGATAAATATAGTTAGATAGCTAGTGACATAGTACATAGATATAGTTATTAGATAGCTAGTTGATTTAATTAGTGAGATAAATATAGTTAGATAGCTAGTGACATAGTTATTTAGGTAGGATTTAGCTATGTAGTTAATAGATTGTATTTATATACTTAGGGTGTAGTTGGTTAGTATGTATTAGAGAGGTACTATATAGCAGCTTCTTTGGAGTAAAAGAATTGTATTTCAATTTTTGTTTAAACTACTAGATGGACAACCTAGTGAGCATATATCATGGAGGCACCATGGAAAGAGATTGCTATGGATATATTGAGTTTGTTGACATGCAAAGCGTGCCTATGTTATTCAATGAGAAACCTTCATTTAGTGAGTTGGTTGCAAGGGCTTAGGAGGAGCTACATTGCCATAGAGCTGATGATGATGATGGCATCGCAGTGGAGGGTGTACTTCACCTAGGTTCCTCTCCTAACATTTTAAGGAAGATGATCCCAATTGGGTGTGTAGACCAGTGGGAGAACTATGTGAGATCGACTATGAAGTGCTAGTTCCAAAGTTTGGACGTGGTTGTGCGTCGGGTGTTAGTTGATTCCATCCCTCATGGGTTTTCCCCACCAATGGGTCAGCATGCACACTTCGACCCTCCCTTCCTAAAACCTGATATGGATGTGGAGGTTCCACCTACGGTTCTCGATGCTCAATCTGCCCCAAATGAGCTAGTTGGAGATGCTTGTTAGACTCATGATGCTGTGACAGATCCTCCTCATGAGATCCCTTTGACACAGAATCATCCGAGTAAGTGTCTTATCCGTATGGTTATTGGGAGCTTACCCCCTTCCTTACATCTATTTTTTCGTTCTTTCCTCATTTTGCTACTTATGTTGCAGGAGACATTCCTAACAATGTGGATGTGCCCCCTATTGCTACGTAAGTGCACTGTGGAGATGGATTCTGTAGCTCCAATAGTGTTGAAATTATGAATGATTCAGAGCCATATGAGATGGCAAGGGCTCTTGATTCTGATGATGATCACCCTATTGGAGAGCTGACAGAGAGTGATGTTGAGACGCTGAGACGTATCTTTCCCTGCCGCAGTGATCCAAGAGTTCATGAGTTCAGCGATCTTGCTCATTCCGATCAGGCGTGTGTAGAAGGACATGATGATGAGCTCCTAGAAGCTCCTGAGGCTGGCCCTAACATGGTAATTGAGAAGGGTAGGGTATTCAAGGACCTCCCTGCATTAAAGAGGTGGTTGCAGACGTTTGTAGTGATATGAAACAGACCTTACAAGGTCTTGCATTCATATACGGAGCGCCATTACACAGTTGTGTGTGACAAAGAACACTGCCCATGGAGGGTTTGTGCAAGGAAGCAAAAGATCACCGGAAAGTGAAAGATCACAAAAGTTGTTGGGCCACATAATTGTGCTGACCATGTGCTGACACTGAAGCATCGGTAGTTGACATCTACCATCATTGCCAAGCGGTTGATGAGAATATTATAGGGAGAACCCAACATGAAGGTTAGAACAATTATCGGGACCGTTGAGGCGTTGTATGGAGGTTATGTGATAACTTATGGTAAAGCTTGGAGGGCTAAGCAATGAGCGTGGAAGATGATATATGGGGACTGGGAGGATGGTTATGAGCAGTTGCCAGTACTTTTCAATGCAATCAAAGCAGTGAATCTAGGCATGCATTATGAGTACATTCCAAAACCAAATGCATGGAAGGATGGGAGACATATATTCTTCCATTCTTTCTGGCGCTTTCCTCAGTGTGTCGAGGCCTTTAGGCACTGTCGTCCTATTTTCTCCATTGATGGTACGTTCTTGATTGGCAAATACTAGGGCACACTTCTTATAGCCATATCCTATGACATGAACAACAAGTTGGTTTCTTTGGCATTTGCTTTGGTTGAGAAGGAGAACAATGACAATTTTTTGATGGTTCTTGAGGCTAGTTCGGATACATGTGGTTGGGCCTGACAGGGAGGTTGTCGTCATATCTGATAGGCACTAGGGCATACTTAATGCTGTGTGAGAACAGATAGAGGGGTATGCACCTTTGCACCATCGTTGGTGTACTCAGCACCTTGCCGAGAATCTACTCTGGAAGGATGGTGTGAAGGATAACTTTGATCTGTTCCAGGAGTCTGCTCAACAGCTTGAGGACAAGTACTTTAAAAAAAAGTTGGAGCAGGTCAGAACCGCATCAAATGCAGAAGGTAGACAATGGCTCCAATACTATGACACATTAAACAACACAATAATACTAGAAGTATGTGTCGACAAACTAAAAAACGCAGTACATGACCTAAGCATGCCCATACTTAAAGTGCATTACATGACAACACAATGAAAAGTCCAATAGTAGACAACATTGTTCATGAATAAACCATAGAACTAGCAAGTAATGGAGACTACTGAGTGCAACGAGGCCACTTTCCCTTCCTCAGGACATCGGGATTCTCCTCCATCGCTGCTTTCGCTCGATGTGCACGCTCAAGCTTCTTCTTCCTCTCCTCCCTGTACGCAACAACACACCTCCTTTCCTCCTCTTCCTTGTGCTCCTTTTCTACAGCCTCCTCTCTGCGTCTCTTCTCCATCATCTTATTGTCCTCTGCCTCCCACCGTAACAGTTCTACATCCATTCCTTGTCTTCAGGCTCGATCTCAGTGTCGATCCACTACTCAAAATCACAGAGCGATGGAGGGGTCTACAACAAATGCAATTGTTACAAAACAAAAAATCATGCAAGATGCCATATGACACAAAATAATTATTACGCAACATCAATTCCTCACCATCTTGTTAATGCGGCGCTGACGAAGTGTAGGCTCAAACGCAAAATTGGAACACATCCAATACCTCTGCCTATATGTGTCCTCTTCATCGGACTTGGCTACCTTGCAAGGATCGCCGCAACAGCACATGGGCACTGGAACACCACTAGGCAGAGGCAATGGATCGAATGCATTTCCAGTCATCTGGCCATAACTATAATTTAGCCATTTTCATTCTAAGAACCGAAAGCAATTAAAATTAAACCCTACACCTAGGGTTTCCCATTTGATCCACAACAATGAACCCATAACATAATAACGTGCGCTGAGGTTACCTTGTTTTGCTAGCTTTTCCACGCCTTGGCATCCTACGGTTATATAATATAAATATTAAAATTCAATGAAACCCTAAGTAATGACAATTCTTAAGTTGAAAAATCCAACTAATATATACTGAATCAATGTGAAAAAAAACAAGGAGGGAGCGAGGATACCTTGCTCACGAAGATCTACGGATCAAATCAAAGTTTTCAAGGTCCAATATGTCGATTCGTGAGGTAGGGCGAAGTGGGGAGAGAAAAAACCCGAGTGGAAGGAGAAAGAAGAGGAAGAAGGCTAGGGTAGCAAGGTTGGGCGCTGGGTTAAAACACCACCTCGGCGCCAGGATCTTTGGCGCCAAGCTCGGCGCCAAGATCTTCGGCGCCAAGCTTGGCGCCAAGATCCACGGCGCCGAGCTGGCTACCAGGTCAGCGTCCACGCTGCCAACGTGGCTCTGACCTAGGCGCCAAACCCTCTGGCGCCGAGACGTGTAACCTCGGCGTCACCAACGATGGCGTCGAGCTAAGGGTCCAGATTTTGAAAGCATACTTCCAGGAGCATATTTGTAAATAACTTTCAAAAAACGGGCCAAAAAATAAAAAATTCGGAGTGGGTGGCGGCGCGGGATGGAGATGAAAGATGCGGATTGGGACAGTCGGACAACCGCACGGCGCCGTGAAGCCACGACGCACAAGCGTGGAACGAGGGAGACTAGCTTCTGCATGGCAGCATTATCGGACTTTTATCATAGCCACTAGGAACCACAGGTATATCTATGCGCATGATTTCTCGGACGCAGACGCCATGGAGGCGTGGACCACCTGAGAGGCAGAGAGTTGACACTCTCCACATCAGCATCGTTGGCAGGTTTTGCCAAAAAAAAGTGAAAACAGTTTTGTTGTCCTTTCACCAAAAAAAATCAAGAAAAGTGTCGTGCTGCTGCTACCATGCTAAGGAAATTGCTAAGAACAACTCTAGTGTTGCTGAAAAGCAAATTGGAGGAAAAGCAAATCAAACCATACACGCTAGAGCGGTCGAACCATGGTTGTCACAATAAAAATTGGACGTAAACGTGTCAAGCCTAGTCAAGTTAGATAGTATATCTTGCGTGCGGGCCAGCTACCCGTGCCGGCGCAATCACCCTAACCACACGAAGAGGAAGATGGACGAGAGAGGACGTTTCTTTACTCTATACATATGGATTCCACGATCGACATTCATACTAAGAGAGTCGAACTCGACTTTTATTCGTTTCTCATTCACGCCATTGGTTGCATCAGCACTACATGTGCCCGATAGAGTTCGTTGCCTTTCCAAATTCCAACAATTTGGCAACCCAATTGTTGGACGCTCCTATGAAATGCCAATTTAAACGAAGTTCTAGTAGTAGAATTGTTAGGACTTAGATTAGAGTCTATAGATTCACTAGTTCTAATAGTTATTAGCAGCTAAAACTAGTACTAGTGGATTCAAACAGACCTACACTAATAAATCAACTAACTATTAGCTAAAGGCTACTAACTCTTAGTTTCATTAGCAAGTTTGTGGTTGCTAATATGTGCTAACAACCTATTAGTAACATATTAGCAGATGGATCTAAATGTTTTCTCTATTAATAATTAGCTAGCTAATAGTGAGTAGATATTAGCTATTAGCTAGATAACTATCATTGATAGTGGATCTAAAGAAGCCATTAATTTCCCTACAGAGAATTAAAATGAGAGCCCAAGAGTTTAAATAGCCCAACAGATATAAGCCCATCTGCCTATGACAACTGCGTCATTGATGTTCCTTCTATACCAGACGTAGGCCTATCTGGCTATCAGCCTATGGTCTCCGCCGGCTCTCTGCAGGGTTACTGCGTCCATGTCCATGTCCATGTAGATGCTTATTGATTTTTTTATATAATCGAAGGATCTAATTTAGTATTACATGTAAGTTAAACTTCAGTTCAGCTAGAGTGACATAATTAACCGATGATCGGAAACTAAATTGATTGCAACTAAAACCAAAGTAACTGAAACTAAAAATTTTGGTTATATATTCACTCTAAGGGTTTAAGTGACTGAACTAAGCCTAGTTAGCTCGGCAGGTGGCAAAAGGCCTAATAACTAACACCTTCATGTACAGCCACGGCGGCGGCGCAACAAAAAATCTAAATCCAATCCCTATCTCACATCTCTCTCCCAAAATTCCCTCGCAACCCGACATTACAATATAGAAAACAAACGCCATGTTCGTCTGATGGTTTCTGTGGCTGATATAAGCTGACTGATATTGTTTTGTTGTGAGAGAAAAACACTGTACCATGGCTGATAAGCAGTTCAAGAGAACAGGGCGAAAATGTTTCGAAATTTCCTATTATAAAATGAATAGATAAAAAAGGTTATAATCCTATAAAAATGATAGCCTTTATATTTGGCTAAATTCAGAAACGGACGAAGGAGGTTCCTAATATAAAACCAATATTACTATTGAGTTTGTCCCGTTCATTTTTTTTTGACCCTAGGAGTTTGCATCAAGCACAAAGCTATCGTTGTGTGTTCCTCCAATTATACTAACCACATTAGCTTTAATTTTAGGCCATTTTTGTCAATATGACACCTAAAAAGTGCAGTTTGGTCCTGAATACATGGCCGCCTCTCCACTGCTAGTGACGCAACACCGGGGCACTACCCCTGCACGCTGTATTGTCTGCCTCCGTGCCCACGTGACATCTTCCTTTCCCCCCTCTATTCCTATTCCGACCCCCAGCTCCACCCCTATCCCTTGGCTGCCATGGGGCTCTTCCTTTGCCCCATTTGGTCCGCTACCCCTCTAATTGATGTCACAGTTAGGTGCTATCCCGCACATCAGCCACCATCTTAAGTGTGTGGCCACCGTCTCTGTGCTTGAAGGGAGGAAGGAGCATGACACATGAACCCAAGAGAGTAAGAAAGGGAAGGGAGGGCACAAAAGTCATTTTACTAGCTTCATGTTCTAGAGATAAAAACCATATTTTCGTGGTATAGTGCATACAAAACTATTGACGAAGTTGGAAACATGATTTTATGGTATGGTGCGTATTCATGGTTTTAGAGAGTAAAAAACTACCGTGATAGTACAAGCTAGTCTGGTAGAGCTTCACTTCTTGATTCTTGAGCTTCAATTCTTGTTTATCTAGTAGAGAGATTCTGGTAGGGGAGTAGGGTGAGGAGCAGGTGAGAAGTGATTCTGGTGGTGGTTCAATAGGAAGCAGTGGAGAGAAGGTTTTTCTTAGCTCCAAACTTGTAATGTAAATGAAGAAGTAATTCTTATTATATAGTTCTCCATCAGAATATAGTTGCACTTTTGGTAGAGCTTTTCAGAATCAGCTCGAATAAAGAGTCTTTTACTTGTATGCCATTAAAAAAGATAGTCTAATCGTCTATGTCCCTAAAAAGTTCGATCTATCGTCAGTGTCCAAGCTCGAAAAATTTTTCTCTCTCACGCCATTCTGTCACTAACGGTGTGAAATATGGGTGGCAAAGGACTTGAATGCCCCTGGAACTTTTGTTTCTCATGTGCCACTGCCTGCTGGGCGGCACCGTCCTGGACCTATCCATCAGCGGCCTCACCGGCCACATCCCGGCGTCGCTCGGGAACCTGACGTCGCTGCAGGAG
Organism: Miscanthus floridulus; assembly: GCF_019320115.1. Taxonomy (NCBI): domain Eukaryota; kingdom Viridiplantae; phylum Streptophyta; class Magnoliopsida; order Poales; family Poaceae; genus Miscanthus; species Miscanthus floridulus. The sequence continues at coordinate 152,021,590 of NC_089581.1, read as the reverse complement.
CTTCAGCTCAGCGTGAACAAGGTGTCCGGCCCGATCCCGGCCGAGCTCGCGCGCTGCACCAACCTCACCGACCTCGAGCTCGACAACAACCAGATATCCCTGATGTGCCGCCTGTTCCCTCGAGCTCGCCGCCGACTTCGTGCTGGAGCTTGCCGCCGAGCGCAACCTCCCCGCCAAGCCCTTCCTGCTGGCGCTGGCGTCCAGCGCCAACATCGGCTCCAGCGCGACGCCCATCGGCAACCCGCAGAACCTGGTGATCGCGTTCAACAGCAAGATCCCGTTCCCCAAGTTCCTCCTCGGCATCCTGCCCGCCATGCTCGCCGTCATGGCCGTCAACATGGTGATGCTGCTGTGCATGTACTGGAAGGACCTGGATGGGAGCAGCAGCCCCATCGACGTTGACGGCAAGCGGATGGAGGCCGTCGAGGAGGGTGCCGGGGCCCATGCCGGCGTCGAGCGGAGCCCCAAGCTGCAGCTGGGCAGCACCAACGGCGGCAGCGGGTACATGTCGCCGCTGATGACGAAGAACATCTCCACGAAGCACCCGTGGTTCATGCAGTGCACGGAGGAGCGGCGGAAGCTGTTCCTCAAGAGCTTCGCGTACATCGTGACGGTGGGCATGGTGATCGCCTACATGGTGGGGCTCAACATGTCGTGGACGGCCATCACCACGGCCATCGCCCTGGTGGTCGTCGACTTCCGCGACTCCGAGCCGTGCCTCAACACGGTGTCCTACTCGCTGCTCGTCTTCTTCTCGGGGATGTTCATCACGGTGAGCGGATTCAACAAGACGGGGCTGCCGGCGGCCATCTGGAACTTCATGGCGCCCTACTCCAAGGTCAACAGCGTCGGCGGCATCTCCGTGCTGTCCATCATCATCCTCCTGCTCTCCAACCTAGCATCCAACGTCCCAACAGGTACGTACGTATTTATACGTAGCTGCATGCGTGCTATATTAATTGGTTGGCATGCATGTTCCTCAGCACCTGTGCTAATTAATTATTAATTGGTTGGTCCGTACTGCGTGCATGCAGTGCTTCTGATGGGCGGCGAGGTGACCTCGGCGGCGGCGCTGATCTCGCCGGCGGCGGTGGTTCGGTCGTGGCTGCTGCTGGCGTGGGTGAGCACGGTGGCGGGCAACCTGTCACTGCTGGGGTCGGCGGCGAACCTGATCGTGTGCGAGCAGGCTCGGCGGGCGACGCGCAACGCCTACGACCTCACCTTCTGGCAACACATCGTCTTCGGCGTGCCCTCCACCCTCATCGTCACCGCCATCGGCATACCCCTCATCGGAAAGATCAACATCTGACCGACCTCGATCGCTCACGTCGTCGTCGTCGTCGTACTCTCATCGGTATCATCATCGATCACTCCGGCCGGCCGGCCGTCGGTCGCCGGCCACCGTATCGTCGTCGTCTATCATCACTCTATCTTGATCTGCAGCTAGCAGGTAGCCACGCGATGCATGCGCATGCATGCAGGCATCAACGTAACGCCGGCTCATCGTGTGGTGTATACTTATATTACGACAGAGTATAATTGTACGTACGTACAACGTACAGTGCCCCTTCAGTTCCGTATATGTACGTGGTGTGTATTATATATTATTAATTATGGCTCTTTAAATTAAAGCTAGAATTCACTTTTAGCTTTATTTGCTCGTCATCAATCAGACTATATATTGTGATTTTGGAGCGAGAGGAGTAGTAAGTGCATCTGTGCGTGCATTCAGTGTACTGTGAGAGCGAGGAAAAAGGCTTTCAGCGTTTTGCTGAAAAAACAAGCTGAAATATTGTTCCGACTGATTTGTTATGAGAGAAAAATACTATTCTGGCTGAAAAAAAAACAAGCTGAAAAGTACGGATTATAAGACAAGCGAGCATGACCTTGTATATAAGCAGAGTGCACTGTCTGCTGACTGCTGCTGCTGCTTGAAGAAAATATGCATTGCATGTGGATGAGGCCTTCAAACTATAAATATATATCAACCATCTTCTATTTGAAAGCTCTGTTCGTTGGCAGCTTCTATCTGTCTCATAATTGCATTATTGGCTGGATTAGTTGGTTAGCCATCACCCAATTTTATATACTTGTCGTTACATTATTGTATTTACAAACAATACTAGCTACACTTGGTGGCATCGGTAGAAAAGTGTTGGATGGAGGAGGCAGTTTTTTTTAAGGGGCAGTTGGAGCAAGAAACCTAGAAACTTGGAACTAGGTCCTTCGTATATTATCGCATCTCTTTCTCGGTATCTCACTGCCCTTTGTTTAAAAAAGGGGGCAATCATCAGACTACCATTAGTCATGCTCTGAAAATAAATCAAATTCTCAAGTCACTCATCTTAATTACAACATAGATCAACTACACAAGTATCTGCAAATTAAATGCAACACCTTAAAAAGTTCCAGGACGGTGCCGCCCAGCAGGCAGTGGCACATGAGAAACAAAAGTTTCAGGGGCATTCAAGTCCTTTGCCACCCACATTTCACACCGTTAGTGACAGAATGGCGTGAGAGAGAAAAGTTTTTCGAGCTTGGACACTGACGATAGATCGAACTTTTTAGGGACATAGACGATTAGACCATCTTTTTTAATGGTATACAAGTAAAAGACTCTCGAATAAACTAGGAGCGAAGTTATTATACCAAACATGCACTACAATATGTTGTGGACAAAACCACTCTTTACATGTGTCCCATGGATGAAAATCCCTATTTTTATGAGATGTCGTTAACTGGCTAGAATTGTTATAAAAAAACTGGCTAGAATTTGTCCATGGGAATATGGGATTCACAGCATTTTTCTTCATAAAAAAAACAAAAACAAAAACAGAGCAGTTCGGTCGATGGCGGTGCAGTCGGCCACCGCTTTTCGTGAACCATAATCCGTCATCGCCCATCAGTCATCACCGACAACGTAGCACAGGCGCGGGCGAAGAAGCAAAAGCTTCCATGATTCAGTGGATAATAAGCTTGACCGGTGGACTATTGACTACGAATAAAATATGATGCTCGCAGTTGCAGTCCGAGTCAACGTAGCAGGGAGCCAAGGATCAAGGATCATCGTCGTCGACAGCAAAGGCAAAGAAAGCGGTCAAAACCACAGCTACGTCTAGTCTAGAGTCCTAGAGTCTAGACACAGAGACGAGCCTCGCATCATCATTGGATCGCCCCGGCTGCTCGCTCCAGCTCATGGTTGACCTACTACTCCCTTCTCGTTCGCGCGTGCGTGCGCCAGCGATTACGTTTCGTATGCGCAACAGCCCAAGTGGCAGCGCACATGCATGCCGTGCCAAGTGAGCAGCAGTAGCTAGTTGGCATCAGCGGAGCGCTCAGGTTGGATTGATTGGGGGGGGGGGGGGGGGGGGGGGGGGGGGGGGTTGCAGGGGCTGGACTTTTGACCGTTGATCGAAGAGCTGGGCTGGGGCGGCTGCGTACCTACGGAACGGATGCACCCAGTGCACGTGCATTCGTGGATCTCGCGATATGACCATCTAGCTGGTCCACTTCGCACGCAGTCAGACTAGGCTCGTAGCATTCCAGCGAGAGGCGACACCACCGAGAGGCATACGCGATCGAAAGAATCTTTGGCACCTCATTCATCTCGTTCTGGCCCACCCTGACCTAGTCCACAGCACAAATACAGTACACATTTGTCGGGCCCAAGCCCGGCCCGGACCCCAGCAAAACAGACTCGATCCACTCGATACGTCAGGCGGCCGGGCCAGCGGGACGCGCATCAGAACCACGCCGCCACACACAGCCAGTCAGCCACAGCCCTGGCGAGTTCGGCGTAGTGGCCACGAGCCCACGAGCCCACGAATACCGTTTCCCTTGGGTGACTGCGATGGCCCCGCATGGGTCCAGCCGCCCACAGTGCGAACGACCAAGTGCCAACGGCTAGTACATTTCCTCTGCCCCGTCGGCTCGTCCGCTCGTGGACGTGGCCTTCTCTCTCTCCACGTATCCGCCGCTACGGGCACTCTCGCTCTTCCACCCAGAGCGAGCACCTTTGCTCTGACAGGAGGGGCCGGAACACAGGTCGCCAATCTCCGAGGCAGCTTCCGTTTTTTGCTACCAAAAAATGCGCCAGTGTCAAAAGATGATTTCGCAACAGTGTATTACGAAACAAGAAGAAGCCAACTGCGACACGATGAACCGGCGCATTGGCTTTGTGCCAGCGAGGTTGCTTAGCCGAGTGTGCCATGGCAATGGCATGACTGCACGGTTGCTTAGCCTTGCTTCCAACGTTCGTCTGGGTCTGGTCCAATCCTAGACGGTCAGCGTCGCGTCTCTCTCCCACTGGCCTCTCCCCCTCCTCTCGTCGCGAGCGTCCCGTCCCGATCCCCAAGTCTTCCAGGGCACCGGCACCGCCCGTCCGCCCGCAGCTTCCCGGCACGTTCCTTCCGGGCTCCAACTCCCGTCGCATCAGGCGACCACGCCACACACGGGAGAAGGGGCGGCATCCAACGAGACCGCTCCACGCGCCACCCGGCTCTCGCCGTGGCGGACAGCGGTTGGGCGGCGTCCGTGTTCCGTGCCGCGGGACGAGGGAAAAAAGGGTGCGCGACTGCGCGAGCGGCGGTTCGGCCCGTGCAACGGATGGGCAGACAGGCTCCAAGGAAATCAATTGATTAATGACCGCGTCATACACGAGTGGAACGGAGAGCGGCGTTACGTCCACAGGCCAGGCCAGATCGATCGGCGTCGGCTCTTTGTTTGCTTCCCGTGGTCTGGTCTCCCACACGGGATTAAAGTAGCTTTGACTCGCGCGCCGTTCACTCCTCCCAGTTAACACCTGCTCCTCTGCCACCACCGCCGGGCTGGGCTGGGCTGGGCCTCCGCTCCTTTCCTTTCCTTGTCGACTTCTCGTGGTCGTGCCATATGACGACGGCCCCTGCGCTGTATTTTTCCTTGGACTTGCCAGTGTGAAAACCTGGGCACTGGAGACCGGGTATAACACTCCGGAACAGCCGCTTTCTTCTTTTCTCACTGTACTATAGTAATAAATCGCTTGCTTTCACTATCTCTTACGCATTTCGAAATTTCCGAGCTGCTAATGCTGGTGCTTGCGTCTTGCAAATACTTCAATGCATAGAGACTCCGGTTCTCACGGAAGAATTATAGACCCTGCATTTGGTTGGCTTTATGCCTTTATATGCATATATCATAGTCAAACAATGTAACTTGGGAACCAAAATGAAATGCCCTAACTCAAAAGTGGTTGGTGAAACAATGAAAAGTAAGTGCTGGTTATAATTTAAACCGACGTGGATATATAATTAAGATAATGATGAGAGAGTTGCTGTAGTTGATTTTAGATATTGTTTCTTATAAGGTAAATGGGAAGTGTTTTTAGTAGAATTTTTTGTCCTGGAATTTCCCCATGTTGTTTTTTTAAAAAAAATCTCCACTAATATGTTCTCTGAGTGGCTTTCAATTTGTTTTTAAAAAAAAATGGAATTCCGGATTCCAAATAAGCAGTACTTAAATATTGAAGCAAAAAGAAACGTTTTCTCTGAGAGGAAACATAAAACATTTCAAAAGAGCATCTTCATGGCATAGCATATGTTCCGATCTCCATGGACCACGAAAGGCCATTCTTATCCTTGTCCATCATCTCTCCCGTAATGCGCGTCCAGCACAACGCGTGGTGGCCGGTCCACCGTATATAATAATCCCCCTTTCAAACGGCCATCTCCGCAGACCATTCCAAAGCAGCAACCGAGACCAGGACTCGGCGACGAACCCTGAACACAGAGAGAGAGAGAGAGAGCCCGGAAACCCTAGCCCCGCCGCCTCCGCCTCGCGATGTCTTGCACGGTGGCCATCCCGAGCTCGCCAGTCTTCTCGCCCTCACGCCGCCCGCTCTCCTGCAAGGCCGCTTCCGCCTCGCCGGAGCCCGCCGTCGCCGTCGCCGTCTCCGCCTCCTCCCCGGCGCCCGCGCCCGCCGCCGCCGCCGCCGGCTCGCCGCTCCGCCCCTTCGCGCTCCGCGCGCTGCTCCGGGAGGAGGTCTCCCCGTCTCCGTCGCCCCAGCCGCCCTCCGCCGCCGCGGTGGCCTTGGCACCTACTGGGGCCGTGCTGAAGCGGCGGCGACCGGCGCCGCTCGTGGTGCCGGCGTCCGGCGCGGCTGCTGCTGCTGCTGCGGCGGCGGCGGTGGCCGCTGTGGAGGCAGATCCGAGGAACGAGGTGGAGGAGGAGGGGGAGGAGTTCGCGGCGTACTGCCGGAGGGGGAAGGGGAGGAGAAGGGTGGAAATGGAGGACCGGCATGTGGCCAAGGTCGCTCTCGGCGGAGATCCCCAAGTGGTAATCTCGATTGAAAATCTCTCTGACTCTCTGTTTCGATGTGTACTTTTCTCGTGATTTTGAAAAAAATAAGACGAACTTGGAATTGTCCTTCAGTGGCGACTATTCGGGTGTTTTGGGGCGGAAAATTTGCGTTGTTTCCTCTGAAATTTCCTTCAGGACTAGAACTTAATCGACTGATTCCATCTTCTCAGGCGCTGTTTGGTGTATTCGATGGCCACGGCGGGAAAAACGCGGCAGAGTTCGCTGCTGAGAACATGCCCAAGTTTATTGCCGAGGAGTTCAAGAAGGTAAAAGGCGGAGAGATCGAAGGAGCTGTGAAAAGGGGTTACCTCAAGACGGACGAGGAGTTCCTCAAGAGGGACGAGAGCGGGGGCGCGTGCTGCGTCACAGCCGTTCTCCAAAAGGGTGGACTGGTTGTCTCCAATGCCGGAGACTGCCGTGCGGTGCTCAGCCGAGCAGGGAAGGCAGAGGCGCTCACCTCCGACCACCGGGCCTCCCGGGAGGATGAGAAGGAGAGAATAGAGAATTTGGTATGTCCACGATGTCCTGACCTTCTCATTTCTTGCACAAACTCTGCTAATGCAATTGAACAATGCATCGTAGCTGAATGGACTAGATGATTCAGTAATTAATTAACACAATCAAGCATACTACATGAATTATACATTGTTGTGCAATTTCGCTTATGTGCCTGCTCATTTGCTTTTCAGGGTGGATTTGTGGTGAATTACCGTGGAACATGGCGAGTCCAGGGCTCCCTGGCAGTGTCTAGGGGCATTGGGGATGGACATCTAAAGCAGTGGGTTGTGGCTGACCCAGACACCAGGACGCTCCTGGTTGACCAGCAGTGCGAGTTCTTGATACTTGCTTCTGATGGCCTCTGGGATAAGATCGATAATCAGGAGGCAGTAGACCTTGCACGACCTCTCTGCATTAACAACGACAAGACCTCTCGCATGGCTGCCTGCAGGATGCTCACTGAGACGTCGATTTCCAGGGGCTCAACTGATGATATCAGTGTCGTGATCGTGCAGTTGCAGAAAATTTCAAGTTCCTAACCTAATTGGAGAAACTGGACCCAAAACTCTAGCCAGTAGCACTAACAGACTGGTGGAAGGCAGGATAGGTAGACATCATGTTACTTCGCTGGCGAAAGTTTTCATGAGTCGGCGTTATTTTGTGGGAATTTTAACATCCATTCTTTGTCATAAAACCATTCGTTTTATTATTTGATCTATTTGATCCATTCTTTGACAGTACTGAAATAATGCGGGGTGATTTCTCGCTTCATGATCTCGTACTGTAAAAGGCGATTTGCCTATGTACAATGATATATTATATTCATAGTAGATTAAAACTTGCCGTGTTTTTGTTTGTTCTTAAGTTCGTTTTGTGATGAGTGGTTGTCAACGCGATCTACGACCTAGGTTGAGTTTGTGAGCTAACCATGACGTGAGTTAGGTTGTGCGACGTATCTCTTGGTTTTTGGTGTGCAGGTGCGGAGCTCGGAGGCGGTGGTCGACGGTGAGGTGAAGGTCAAGTAGGGCCGTGCCGTGCCGATGGACCGGGAGTGGTGAAGGACGGACGTGAGGCTTGGACTGAGGGACCAGGAGGCCGGGTGAGCAGCCGCGGTGACTGACATCTAGGACATCGACAAGCGTAAGTGTATATGGGAGTGACCGTATTGACCGAGTCAAGACGGCGGACGTGCGAGTTTAGCGGGGCTCAGGAGGACTTGGCGGACGACCAGTTGAGGACAGCGGTGACACGTGTCGAGTGGCGGGGGACGCGTATGAAATACGCTACTCGCGGGCAGTTTGGTAGTTTGGGCCTCAAAACCATTGGTGGCCCATTTCACGGATTTGGGTCTCAAAACCCGAGCGAAGGTTCCAAGGAGGAACGGACGGCACATGGCGGCATTGAGGAGTTCGCGTCGAGGCGAAGCTATCTCATAAAGGACGCGGTGGCCGTCGAATGACAATTATCTCGGGTTGGACCATAGTGCCCTATGGTTAAGTGGTTCGACTCAAAAATATTTAAGGGCAAAACTAGGATTGTGTAATAGCCCTGTTAAATAGGATGAGGGAGCTCCCATCTCCCTCACATCTTTCATTTTGCTCCATCCTTCTCTAGGTTTTCCCCTCCCCTTAGGTTTTCTTGTGAGAGAGGTCCACAAATTAGATAATTTGTGTAAGAACCAAAGATTGCAGTGGGAATGGAGGCCCTAACCTCCTCGTGTCCTCTAGGATTCAATTTGTGAGTTGTTCTTGTGAATCGCGTTTTGTGTTCTTTCGTTCTTTCTTTCCCCCTTCTCTTGTGTGGTTCGATTCGTCGTTTTGAGACCATTTTGATTCGTTCCTTTTGCACTGAGATGAACTAGGACGTGAGTTGAGCCTTTCTACCGAGGGATTTCATCGAATTCCTCACGACTTCATAGATCGGGGCGAATCAAGCTCTAGGGTTGAAAAACCGGTGTTTTTCATGTTTATCCAATTCCCCGTTGATTGGCTTCAAATTGGGCGATGATCTCCTAGAGGTAGCTCACTTATTGCCTTGTGACCATGTGGTCAAAATTTGGTGGCAATTGGTTTTGATTTGGTCGCAAATCAGGATTTTCCTTGCTCCGGGCATTTTTCGGACGACTCTATTTGTGCTGATTTTGCGAACTCGTGGACAGTCCGTCCCTGACCCCCGGACAGTCCGCCGTCACTGTTCACGTCGTGAGTAGAAGGTCTTCTTTTGGTCATGTTTTGCTACTCTGAACGCCAGACAGTCTGGGCCTACCCGCGGACAGTCCGGGGCTGCTGCTGAAGCGTGTCCAGAACTATTTCAGTAAGTTCATTTTCTGGTGTTTGATTTGCGGACAGTCCAGGATTCAACCGCGGACAGTCCTCCGTTCTTCTTTCTGCCCAAGTCAGAACTGTTTCTCATCGTTCAGTTTTTAGGAGTTGAACGCCGGACAGTCCGGCCCTCAACCCCGGATAGTTCGGGACCTGACCCACAGACACTCTAGGCTCCCTACGGCAGACAGTTTGGGCCTGTGCAGATTGTCCTGCTTTCTCTTATTCTTTCGAGCACTTGTTTCCATATGTTCTCAGTTGATCCGCTGTACCTCTTGGTCATCGCCAAAGGTACCCAGCCACCGTTGGCTTGTGATCATACCGTTGTCTAGTGCCTTTGCTCTTTGGTCGTGATTTTGGGACAACGGCTTAAAGTTTCGAAAGAAATTTGAGACTCCCATTCACCCCCCCTCTGGTCGTTGTTTTTGGTCCTTCAATTGATATCCAAGCCGGTTATGGATCATTCCACCTTAATCGGTCCGTGATCCATGAAGGCGACATGGAGCGTGGTTCCGGTAAACCACCGTTCTTCGATGGAACAAACTACCCCTATTGGAAGATTCACATGTCGGCGCATCTTTAGGGAATTGATTGAAAAGTTTAGGAGATTTGTGAGAATGCTAATTACGTTGTGCTTGATGCTCGCAACACTCAGGATCAAATTGATCAACACAACATAAACAACAAGGCTCGCAGTGTTCCCTTTTCGAGTCTTTCACTTTCTGAGTTTGAGAGTCTCCGATTGCACGACTGGTCGAGAGATCTAGATGAGACTTTAGAGCTATCACGAGGGAACCGCATAGGTCCAAACCAAACTCTTTGAGACATACAAGCGAGAGTATGAGAACTTCTCTCAGTTGGATGGAGAGTCTATCGATGCCATGTTCTCTCACTTTTAGACGATTGTGAACAAGATGTGGGCAAACAAGCCATAGCTACCTTATGATGATCATGAGAGGGCACTCAAGTTACTATATGCCCTAGATCGGAAGTTTTGGGATGTGAAGGTGTTCGCTATCATTGAGTCCGCGAACTACGACACCCTCATCGTGGATGAGCTTTTCAGCAAGCTCAAGTCCACCGATATTGATTACCATACCCAAGCCAAGATCAAGAACCCCTCTACACCGACTATGGCTTTGGTCTCTGGTAACGGCTCAAGTTCTTCAGCTAACCCTTCACAGATGTCGTTTGCCTTGTCTTCTTCGGTGTCTATCACAGAGGAGTAGTTGGAGGCCCTTGGGGACGACAAGCTGGCACTGGTCATCAGTCGGTTCTCATGGTTTCACAACAACCGCTTGAATCGCCGATGCGGTGGTGGTCTGAAGGAAAGATGCTATGGCTGTGGAGACCCCAACCGCTACGTCGCCCACTGCCCCAAGAAGAACAAGCACTCCTCCGATAAGTATGACTCCAGCAAGCGCAAGGACAAGCGCGAGTACACCTCCGGCAAGCACAAGTCAAAGGGAGGATTCAACAAGGAGGCGCTCAAGAAGATGTACCTTAGGAAGGCCAAGGCCTAGAGCCACCTTACTTGCCTCCCTCGGTGACCTCGACAACGACACCGACGATGACCGCTCTTCTTCCCCCTCGAGCGATGATGAGTCCAAGAGAAAGCACGAGGACAAGCCGACCGGGCTCTGCTTCGTCACCGGTTCCACCCACGGAGGGTTTTGCACCATGGCGATCGATGTTGAGGTGAAGGCTAGCAAGGATGTGGTTCTCATCAATGATGACACTACTGAGGTAACACCTTCCATCGACTATCTTATTGCCGAGCTTGAAACCATGAACGACACCTTATTTAGCCAAGATAAGTTACTGACGCGTGCTGCCCATGAGAGGAAAGAGTTTAAGGACAAGCTAGAAATTGCACTAGAGGAGCTTGAGGAAGCTAAAAAGCTTGCTGTAGTAGTGTCTGATGAGGTTGAGTGCGATGAGTGTGCTGTTCACATGTGCAACCTTACCGATTTGCAATCAAAGTATGTTGCTTTGCTTGATGAGAATGATGAGTTGAAGTCTAGGTCTGGCTTGTTAGGTGCGTGCAAGTCCTGTTCGGGCTTGGAATCTAAGCTGGCAGAGAAGGTTGCTAGGATCTCTTTGCTTGAGAAGGCCAGTTCAGATAGCACTGTTGCTAGGTGTGCACGCTATGAGGGTTTGGAACTAGAGCTTGAGTCCTATAGGCACGACAAGATGAGAACCGAGGAAGACAACACAAACCTTCCGTCCATCTTGAGCTGGGTGTCCTATAGTGAGCCATAGTTGGGCATGATGATGAGCTAGTTTAGGCGGGGAACTAGTGCATCGGGTGTAGGCTTTACTGTAGGTGGGAAGGGTGAAAATCTCTATGGCAAGGTTGGAGAATACAGTGGATTGAAACCAAGTGAGAAACCTACCACTACTCACAAATTGATCAAGATCACTCCACTTGAGCCTACTTTGCCTACCACCAAAGATGTAGTGTTTGAAGAACCTCCAAAAGCTCCACCCCAGAAACAAGTTTGGGTTCCAAAACCTAACCATATCAAGAACCCACTTGATACTCTACTAAACATCTCTGAGGATCCCCTTCCTAAAGCCACAAAGACACCAAGAGTGTACCCACAAGAGAGTGAGCCAACAACCACCTAAGAGAGAGGTAAGGTATCACTGTGACTACTGCCATAGGGATGGTTATCTTGCTGAGTTTTATTTTAGGAGGAAGAGAGATGAGCGGCGAGAGTACGAGTTGAACAACCAGAATATGTACCACTCGCCCCATGGCGTACATGTGCCGCCCGTTCAGAGGCACAGTGCTAGGACTAGAGGTGCAATGCCTCAAGGTGCTAGGCCTTAGGTTGTGAGACCACGCGGTGGTTGTGTGCGGTGTGGTTTAGGTTGTGATCAATATGACTTTGGCCCTCGTGGCAGTGGCTTTCAGTCCTACAGCACTAGTGGACCATGTTTTCTCCCACATGGTGTTCGCTTTCCTCAAATGGGACATGGTATGTTTGGTGTTTTTCCTAACACTTTTCTAGGGTAAATGAGCCAACACTGGTATCCTTCACAGTTTACTAACCCCAGTGTTGCGCCATTTGTTCATCCCATGCCCTTCTATTGATACAGGACGGAGGCCTGGAGAACACGTGGCTCATTGATTTTGGCTGTTCACGCCACATGACCGGAAGTTCAAAATGGTTCTCTAGCCTCGACCTCATGCAATGTAAGGAGTACATCACATTCAGGGACAATAGCAAAGGTAATGTGCTTTCTTGTGGGACCATTCGGGTCAACGAGAGTTTTGTCTTGAAGGATGTTGCTTTGGTTTCAAATTTGCATTTCAATTTGCTTTTAGTTTTGCAACTCCTTTAGGATGGCTTTGAAGTGCGCTTTAAGACTAGCTTGTCTCGAGTTCTTGATTCTCAAGGAAATCTTGTTTGTCAGATTATCCCTTTTGGCCGTGTCTTTCGAGCAGATTTTTCTCACTCCTTTAGCTCTTCTCGATGTTTGGTGGCCAGATCCTCCTCTGAGCTTTGGAAGTGGCATAGGAGACTGGGTCATTTAAGCTTTGACTTACTAGCTAGGTTGAGCTCACTTGATCTAATTCGAGGATTGCCCAAGTTGAAATTTGAGAAGGATTTGGTTTGCCACCCTTGTCGTCACGAGAAGATGGTTGCCGCTTCTCACCCACCTGTGAACCAAGTCATGACCAAGGAACTCGGCGAGCTACTTCACATGGACACCGTTGAAAGGTCGAGATGGCAGACTAGAGGGGTGGTGAATAGTCCTTTCTAAATTTAATCGCGCCGGCTAACTAAAACAAATATGGAATTAAAACAATCGGTCTAGCCAAGTCTACACCACTCTATTGAAGTTCACAAACACCTTATAAAGCTCCTAATTAGGCAACAAAGGTGACGGGCTAGCTAGAGCTCACCTATCCAATTCTAGGAGTAAGGTCACACAAACCTATGTCACTAGTATTTTGCATACCGGGGAGCTCCTACACAATTCTAGTAAGCAAAAGCACAAAGCTCCTAGCTCACTAGCAATGCTCAATAACAAGGCAATCAATGCCAAATTAGAGAGTGCAAATACTTAGCTACACAAACTAAGCAATGTGACTAACAAGGTTACACAAACCAAATTAGCCACGCAAGGGAGCTACTTCTATGCTACTCAAGCAAGAAGGTAACTAGTGAGCTACACAAGCTAACTAATTACAAGAGCAACTACACAAGCACAATGTATATGAAAGTAATTACAAGCTTGTGTAAGAGGATTGCAAACCAATGGGAAGAACAATGTTGACACGGTGATTTTCCCACCGAGGTTCACGTGCTCGCCAACACGCTACATCCCCGTTGAGACAAGCTCCAAGGTTGCCGTAGGTCCTCTTGCTAGTGGTGACCCGCAAGTCACACTCTCCCATGTGGAGTGCTTACCACAAGCTCTAGCACTTAACCCAGCTGGACCACTTGTCGCCCTTCGCATCTCGCTCTACTAGAGTTGCTCTTTATGGTTTCTATGGGGCGAGCACAATGCCCCTCACAATGCTCTTCTTCGAAGCACCTCACAAGCTTCTTGTGGGCTTCGACGGAGACCACCACCAAGCCATCTAGGAGGTGGCAACCTCCAAGAGTAACAAGCACCACCGGCTTGCAACTCGATCACCTAGTGCCACTTGATGCAACCTCACGATGCAATCGCACTAGAATTGCTCACTCACTTGATCAGATGAACACTATCAAGCTCAAGTGAGTTAGAGGGCTCCTAAGCACTACCACATAAGCCGCCAAGGCTCAAGTGTGCTCCGCTACCGGCCCAAGGCTGGCCAATGCTTGGTTTTATAGCCCCCAAGAAAATAGAGCCGTTGTACCCCTCACTGGGCATAGCTCGGGGTGGCCGGATGCGCTGGTCGGATTGACCGGACGCACCTGGCCAGTGTCCGGTCAACGGATGCACGCCATGCGTCGTCCCCATTCAACCACAGTCACACGATCTCAACGGTCGGCTGCTGCGCGCCAACGGTCAAGTGATGACCGGACGCACTTCTGCGCCAAGACCGGATGCACGAGCCTTAGAGTCTGGTCATTTCTAGAGAGCTCCCCGAGCCTCTATTTTGCGACCGGACATGTCTGGTCCCTGGTGATTGGACTCACCTCTGCATCCGATCCCCTCTAGATCAACTCAGTGCGCTACGTCAGCATACGTCACCCTAACCGGATGCAACCACAGTGCATCAGGTCACCTCTTCGCCCAGCGTCCGATCACTTGACCGAGACCACGCTTTCTCAGGAACACATGACTGGACTCGCTAGCTAGCGTCCAGTTGTTGCGCTGCGCAGAGTCCGGTCACTTCTAGTGACCTATTTCGCCTCCTTTTCTCCGCCGAGTTGATCCGTTTCAACTCCAACCTCTTCTCCTTTATAAATGTGCCAACACCACCAAATGTACACCACCATGCGTATGTGTGTTAGCTTTTCACAAACATTTTTATGGAGTTAGCCAATCAACTTGCCACGCCACTCAATCCTAGCAATGATGCAAAGTTAGATAGTTCGAGTGGCACTAGATGACCGATATGCAAACAAGTTTGCCCCTCTTGATAGTACGGTCATCTATCCTAAACCCGGTCATCAACTTCTCTATACACCTATGACCGGTGAAATGAAATGTCCTAGGTTATACCTTTGCCTTGCGCATTCGATTCCATCTCCTCCAATATCGATGCAACACATGCACCAACACGATCAACAATGATATGATCCACTTCATATCATCACGTGACTGTATTGGTTCATCGATCTTGACTTCACTTGCTTTTCACCATTGCCTTCGTCCATCAACGCCAAGTCTTGCTCAAGCTTCACTACCACGTGGTACATCGCTCCAAAGCCTCCAACTTGCCCTTCATGCTTGCAACAGATCCATCAAGCCAAGTTTTGTCTTGATCTTCTCCACCTTAGTCATATGACTCAATGTCATGTCTCATGTGCAATGAGCTCCTTCATCATCACATGTGTGAGCTTTGCAACATTTCTGAGCCATTTCCACCTCCATGGCATATGTTGTTCACACACTTGTACCTATGGACTAATCACCTATGTATCTCACATAAACACAATTAGTCCACCTAGGGTTGTCACTCAATTACCAAAACTAAACAAGGACCTTTCAATCTCCTCCTTTTTGATAATTGATGACAACTTTACAAAGATATGAAAATTAAGCTCTTTTGGATTCATGTTGCTTGTCCAAGCAATTTTACCATGTGTAAATGATTTTGAACAAGTACCACAAACCCGAAATGGTAGTATTAGCTCCCCCTACATATGTGCTAGAGTGCTTGGTTTGAAGCCCACACATATGCATAGATTGAAATTGTGGGAGAGTAATTACTACTAAATGATGCTAAGGTGTATAGAATAAACCTTTAAAATGTGATACCAATTGGAGTTGCACTTTTAACACCATCCTTAGTACCATGAGTAGCTAGACAACAAAAATACTATAAACCCCGTGAGATCAACATTATAAGCAAGGTTCTAGTACCATGTGTAAAAATACAAGTCTAGCTACCATCCTATGCATGCTAGTTATCAAATCATTATTCAAGTTTTACAACTAGCATACACCACACAAGCATGCATATCAAATTTAAAAAATTTATGCAATGCAAGCAAGCACATGACTATGCATAATGCAACCAATCAAAGTTCATGAGCTTGCTCCTCCTACTTGTGTGCTTCTCTTGTCCAATAATTTTGATCCATCTATGTTGCTCCCTCTTTGTTCATGTCCATGTCCAACCTCTACTTCTTTGTCTCAATCTCTCCCAAAGCTTTTATATCTTTGTACAATCTCTCCCCCTTTGTCATCAATTTCCATAAAAGGTGTGCTTCTCATTGATACAAAGGTTTGCATTTGGGGTAGATGGATGAGGCTTGAATCTTGCATTTTTATGGACATCTCTTGATTGTTGGAATGACACCACTTGTATAGCTTCTTAAGATACCACACATAGAATCTTTAACCTTGATACCAATTGGTGGGACACCTCCCCCTAAGTCATTTCATGGGTCATCTATTTGATAAACTTGAGCTCTTTTATAGTGAGGGATGCATTCTTCATTTGATGATCTCTTAAAGTTGAGGATCACTTGTGGAACCACCTTCTTGTATGGTTGATATCATGTGTAGAGATGTGATACCACGCATATGATTGATTTGTCAATAAAAACTATTTCTTGAACATTTGCTATTATCATGACTACCATGTGTAAGGATATCACTTGTAAGTAGATCTAGACACCACTTGTGAATTCTTGATGGAATACTTGAGTCTAGATGGCACTTGAAATAAACAAACTAGATATCCATTTACTTTATTGTCTTGTGCTTGTACTCTTATCACTATCATGAGCTTCTAATTTTGACTTGACTAAATTGATTTGCCTAAGCTTCCAAGTTCGGTTTGAGCCAATGACAAGCTTCTTCACACTTTTTACAAGGGTTATCTTGCCAATGTTGTACTGGTCACTTGTTTAGCAATCCAAATTAAATCAAGTACATGGGTTCACTAGCTCATGAACAAATTCATATACTAACCACTAGATCAACTAATCATTCAAGCACTGGTGGTAGGCTATGAATTTAAACATTTTATTTGTTATGCATGATCCTATGAAGCATGTACTATATGCACTAATCGCATACTAGTAAGGGATGAAATGATCATGTACATTACAATGATACCTTTGCTATGTTGGAGTAGAGGATAGTCACATAGATTCCAATTCATTACTCTAATAGCAATGTGAAGTCCAACTATAAGCTCGGTGAAGACCAATCATGAAAATGACATCCATACTTCGCCCATATGATTTGAGAGCCACTAATATGATCAAGTGCACTATCTTATTGTGGTTAGCTTGTTTCATCTTTTGATCAATGCTTGCATGAGAGAACTATTTAGAATACCACTTGAATTGCCATGACTAGCTCTCTTTTGGGTGTTGCTTGCTTTTCTTGATCAACTCTTTTGATTGCTTCAACTAAGCATCTCAAATGTTCCTCAGATCACCACTTCCATGTTAGCCTTCTAAGCACCACACTTGGTTTACCAATACATAGGCGGCAAGCCCCTACACTAGGGAGAAGTGACCTCTTTTCAAAGAACCATTCTTGACACTCACTTGAAATAACTTGATTGATTGATCCAAGTGATGAACTTAACTTGATGAGTAATCTTGATTCCTTCTTTAAGTTCTTTTCTTTCTACTTGTTTAAGTTCTTTTCTTTCTATCAAATGATTTCCAATAGTCACTAACTCTTAAACTTCATCTTCATCTTGAGTTTGATCTTGATCTTTCAATTTGAGTACCAAATGTGTGCCATGTACACTCCACAATCAAATGGCCTTGTACTCATAGCTTGTCATACATCTAGATCATCTCAGAACCAAACTTAGGTGCCTCAATTACTTATAAACATGTTTCAACTTGAGGGCCTTTCAATCAAAGTGACTTCAAATAAATCCAATAATTGTCACTTTTCTAGCAGATTCTGTACTCTTCAAAAAAATACATATCTCCCAAAGTACAAATCCAAATACCATGAAATTTGGTGGATATGTGATTCACTAAGTTATCTAGTATCTATAAAAATTTGAGCTTCATTTAACTTTTATATTGCTACCAGATTTCAATTCTTCCACCACTGTTATATGCTAAAAACTGCTGCACTATAGCGACAAGATCCACTCCAAAACTGAAGCATATCTTATCCAATTCTCATGAAATTTGTACAACATCTTATACCATAAGTCTAGAGCATGTACACAAATTTTTATATCAATACAATAAGTTTTGATCACTCAAACATGGCTAAGATCACAGCTTACTCAGATTTTCAATATAGGACAGATTTCAATCACTTGAGCTATACTTCATCAAATGTGAATCAAACTTAAAACCAACTTATTTGAATACTTTCACAGGATATAAATCCATTCAACCACTCACTAAAAGTTATCTTATGAATTTATCCAACACAAATCAATCCAAACTTGACTACTAATCAATTTATCCATTCAAACATCTTATAGCAAGCAACATTTCATATTTATCCTATTCAATCAACTCATATGCACCCAAATAAAATGATCAACAAGAGATATACCTTGGTTAGCTCATGATCATCCATTTAGCGAGCTTCAACTCAAATATTTCCAAGCCATCAAATATATCCAATGAATCACCAACAACTTGAATTATAGCACTTGTTTGTTGATAGCACTTGGACTTCACTCAATTTGTTATGACATTGGGATAATGATCATCACTTATCAATACTTGGCTCAATTACATAATCAACAAGATGAATACCATTTGAACCAAGCCTCCAATGCCAATGGTACCTACAAACAATCGTCCACTTTTTGATGGTACCCAAACAAGTTTGGGTCCTCTCAAGTTAGGAACAACATACTTAGGTAAAGCCTTAGTATGAGTAGCGGGATATTTTGCAATAGCAACCATAGAGGTACCATTATCATCCTTCCTAAGAATAGAATCATCATCAATTGAAATAGGCTTAGGAGTGTTACCTAGGGGACATGAATGTGCCATGTGTCCCCTTTCCCGGCATGAGTAGCACTTTCTCTTTGATTGAGCCTTCTCTTCCTTGCTCATGTTGTGCTTCTCATTGCCTTGCTTCTCCTTGTTTGCTTGAGCCTTCTTCCCAAGCTTGTTTGGGCAACCCAAAGCTAGGTGACCCAATATGTCACAACTATAACACCTCATGTGAGCAATCTTCTTCATTTTCTCTTCTTTGTTCTTGCTCATTTGCTTTGCATCTTGATTCATCCTTGGACGCATCGCTCTTTCTCTTGCTTTTCCACCCCTTCTAGTTTTCTTCTTCTTTTATCATCAAACCACCACCATCTTCATGGTTGATCTTGATTTGAGTTTGAGGTGTCTTCTCTTGCTCAACTTGAGGCTTTGGTTGAGGCTCTTCTAGTTGCTTCACCAATTGCTTGGTTGAGCACATTGAGGTAAGATGACCCCAAGTGCGGCACTTGAAGCACTTCACATGCTTGAGCCTCTCATCTTCTTTTATCTACTTGAGCTTCTCAATGTTAGGGCAACCATTTGCTAGGTGTCCAGCTTCATGACACCGGTAACACATGGTATGAGAGAGCTTTCTTTGTTGTAGCTTCTTCATCTTTCTTTCTCTCTTTGTTTCACCCTTTGTCATCTTCTTCTTGAATCCAAGGACACTCTTGTCACCAAAGTTTCTTTGAGTCTTCATCAAATGCTCAAAGGTGACTTTTGAGTTGTAGCACCTCTCTAGCTTGTTGCTCAAATTCTTTACTTCATTTTTGAGCTCATTGTTCTCCTTCAAAAGGTTTGTCTCACAAGACATAGAAGTAGAACAAGCATCTATATGTGAAGATCATGACATATCTAATAAATCATCACAAGAGGTGGATACGTGCTTCTTGCCTTCATCACAAGTGTTAGCAACAATATGTGATTGATCAATTGATCCATGTGATGAGCTCTCACTAGTTTTAGTTTTTTCATTGGAAAGCTCCTTAGTGAGAAAATCAGGGTTTTGTACCAAGTTATCATGAGCAACACTAAGTTCCTCATGAGCCAATTTTAGCTCCTCATGTGAATAAGTAGTAACATAAAGTAGATGTTTTTGTTGTTCACATGTGTTCTTTAGAAAAGAGTTTTCATTTTTCAATTTCTTGGTTTTAGCCATCTCTTTTTCTAAAGCTTTGATCATGCAACCATATCTATCTAGAAGCTCCTCATATGAATCAAGTCAACCACATTTGCTTTAGATACCTTAGTGTCACCTTGTGACATGAAGCAATGTGATGTAGTTGGAGAGCTTGAAGAAACATCACTCTCATAGCCCGAGCATGATCCATCATTATCACCATCAAGTGTGCATGGAGTAGCATCACTTGTAGCATCATCATCAATCTTGTCAAGTGATCTTGTGGTATGATCATCATCATCATCACTTGACCATGAGTTGGAGCAATCTTTCACAATCACCAAATTGTGGTCACACTCAACACACTCATGCGCCTCCTTCTTGGGCTCATCATCATCATCGGAGACCGTCCCATACTTCTCATTGAGATAACTCCAAATCTCATGGGTGGTCTTCATGTCAATGATCTCTCCAAATATGCTATCATCCAAAGATCTATACATGATGTTAATAGCTTGGGTATCGAGATCTAGGCATTTCTCTTGTGCTTGAGTTAGATTATTTTCATCCAACACATGAGAAAAGCCTACATCTACCATCCACCACATTTGAGGGCAAATAAACTTAAAATTGCATATCATCCAATTTTTCCACCGTGCAAACTGTGTGCCATAAAAAATGTGTGGACAATCAACATCTAGCCCATAAGTCGCCATCCTCTTAGGTCGGTGAAGACCACAAATGAGAGACCTAGCTCTAATACCAATTGAAAGGTAGAGATGGCAGACTAGAGGGGGGTGAATAGTCCTTTCTAAATTTAATCGCACCGGCTAACCGAAACAAATGTGGAATTAAAATAATCGGTCTAGCCAAGACTACACCCCTCTATTGAAGTTCACAAACACCTTATAAAGATCCTAATTAGGCAACAAAGGTGATGGGCTAGCTAGAGCTCACCTATCCAGTTCTAGGAGTAAGGTCACACAAACCTATGTCACTAGTATTTTGCACACCGGAGACCTCCTACACAATTCTAGTAAGCAAAAGCACAAAGCTCCTAAGCTTACTAGCAATGCTCAATAACAAGGCAATCAATGACAAATTAGAGAGCTCAAATACTTAGCTACACAAACTAAGCAATGTGACTAACAAGGTTACACAAACCAAATTAGCCACGTAAGGGAGCTACTTCTATCCTACTCAAGCAAGAAGGTAACTAGTGAGCTACACAAGCTAACTAATTATAAGAGCAACTACACAAGCACAATGTATATGAAAGTAATGACAAGCTTGTGTAAGAGGATTGCAAACCAATAGGAAGAACAATGTTGACACGATGATTTTTCCCTCGAGGTTCACGTGCTTGCCAACATGCTACGTCCCCGTTGAGACAAGCTCCAAGGTTGTCGTCGGTCCTCTTGCTAGTGGTGACCCACAAGTCACACTCTCCCACGTGGAGTGCTTACCACAAGCTCTAGCACTTGACCCAGTCGGACCACATGTTGCCCTTCGCATCTCGCTCTACTAGAGTTGCTCTTTATGGTTCCCGCGGGGCGAGCACAATGCCCCTTACAATGCTCTTCTTCGGAGCACCGCACAAGCTTCTTGCGGGCTTCAATGGAGACCACCACCAAGCCATCTAGGAGGTGGCAACCTCCAAGAGTAACAAGCACCACCGGCTTGCAACTCGATCACCTAGTGCCACTTGATGCAACCTCATGATGCAATCACACTAGAATCGCTCACTCACTCGATCGGATGAACACTATCAAGCTCAAGTGAGTTAGAGGGCTCCCAAGCACTACCACATAAGCCACCAAGGCTCTAGTGTGCTCCGCTAACGGTCCAAGTCCAGCCAATGCTTGGTTTTATAGCCCCCAAGAAAATAGAGCCATTGTACCCCTCACTGGGCACAGCTCGGGGTGACCGGATGCACCGATCGGATTGACCCGACGCACCCAGCCAGTGTCCAGTCAATAGATGCATGCCATGCGTCACCCCCGTTCAACCACAGTCACTTGATCTCAATGGTCGGCTGCTACGCGCCAACGGTCAAGTGGTGACCGGACGCACTTCTGCGCCAAGACTGGATGTGCGAGCCTCAGAGTCTGGTCATTTCTAGAGAGCTCCCTGAGCCTCTATTTTGCGACCGGACGCGTCTGGTCCCTGGTGACCGGACTCACCTCTACGTCCGATCCCCTCTGGATCAACTCAGTGCGCTATGTCAGCATATGTCACCCTGACCAGACGTGACCATAGTGCGTCAGGTCACCTCTTCGCCCAGCGTCCGATCACTTGACCGAGACCACACTTTCTTAGGAACACATGACCGGACTCGCTAGCTAGCGTCCGGTCGCTGCACTGTGCAGAGTCTGGTCACTTCCAGTGACCTATTTCACCTCCTTTTCTTCGCTGAGTTGATTTGTTTCAACTCCAACTTCTTCTCCTTTGTAAATGTGCCAACACCACCAAGTGTACACCACCATGTGTATGTGTGTTAGCTTTTCACAAACATTTTTAAGGAGTTAGCCACTCAACTTGCCATGCCACTCAATCCTAGCAACGATGCAAAGTTAGATCGCTTGAGTGGCACTAGATGACTGATATGCAAATAAATTTGCCCCTCTTGATAGTATAGCCATCTATCCTAAACCCAGTCATCAACTTCTCTACACACCTATGACCGGTGAAATGAAATGCCCTAGGTTATACCTTTGCCTTGCGCATTCCATTCCATCTCCTCCAATGTCGATGCAACACATGCACTAACGCGATCA
Organism: Miscanthus floridulus; assembly: GCF_019320115.1. NCBI lineage: Eukaryota > Viridiplantae > Streptophyta > Magnoliopsida > Poales > Poaceae > Miscanthus > Miscanthus floridulus. The sequence goes on along the minus strand of NC_089581.1, from coordinate 151,998,948 downwards.
ACATTGATATGATCCACTTCATATCATCACGTGACCATATTGGTTCATCGACCTTGACTTCACTTGCTTTTCACCGTTGCCTTTGTCCATCGGGGCCAAGTCTTGCTCAAGCTTCACCGCCATGCGGTCCATCATTCCAAAGCCTCCAACTTGCCCTTCACGCTTGCAACCGATCCATCAAGCTAAGTTTTGTTTTGACCTTCTCCACCTTAGTCACATGACTCAATGTCATGTCTCATATGCAATGAGCTCCTTCATCATCATATGTGTGAGCTTTGCAATATTTCTGAGCCATTTCCACCTCCATGGCATATATTTCTCACACACTTGTACCTGTGGACTAATCACCTGTGTATCTCATATAAACACAATTAGTTCACCTAGGGTTGTCACTTAATTACCAAAACCAAACAAGGACCTTTCAACAGTTGGTCCAACTCGGGTTCGGTCAGATGGTGGGAAGTGGTACGTTCTAGTGATCGTGGATGACTTTTCTTGCTACTCTTGGATGTTTTTCATGGAGAGTAAGGATGAGGCTTTTTCACATGCTCGGGATTTGATTCTTCAGTTGCAAAATGAGTTCCCTAAGAATGCAATGAGAGCAATTCGCAGTGACAATGACATAGAATTCAAGAATACTCATTTTGAAACCTTTTGTGCTTCTTTGGGCCTTGAGCAATAGTTTTCCTCTCCTTATGTCCCCTAGCAAAATGGCATTGTTGAGCGCAAGAATCAGACCTTTGTTGAGATGGCTAGGACGATGCTCGATGAGCACAGGACTCCTAGGAGATATTGGGCTGAGACAATCAACATAGCTTGCAAGGTCTCCAATCACATTTTCCTTCGAGCTTTCATGAAGAAGACTTCTTATGAGTTGCGATTCGGATGACCACCCAAGGTAAATCACTTCAGGGTGTTTGGGTGTAAATGCTTCATCCTAAAATAAGGTAATTTGGGAAAGTTTGATTCCAGGTCCTCCAACGGTATTTTTCTTGGTTATGCTTCTCACTCTCATGCGTATCGTGTTCTTAACCTTGAAACTAACAGAGTGGTGGAGACCTGTGAGGTCACATTCAACAAAACCATGCCTTGTTCCACTCCAATCTTTGATTGTGCAGGTGATCAGGAGATTGGTGACAGCATCTTTGTGGAGGAGGAGTAGGAAGATGCTGATTGGGGTGATCTCAAGCCGACTCCACTAGCTGCCCCTCTCGAGCCTATGACATCTACTTTAGCTCACAACCCTAATCCTTATTCTTCCACTACTTGGGGTCTGTGCGAGCAACCTCCTCAGCCTATGCTAGCTGCACCTAAGGAGGCCCCAGCTGCTATTGAGGGGAGGCAACTTCTTCAATGGGGGCATCTTGGCACATTCAGTGTCGCCACCCACCTCAGACCATGATTGGTGACATCGACCAGCGAGTCACGTGGTCTAGGTCATATCACATCTTACACTTTGCACACTCTGCTTTCATTGCTTCTTTTGAGCCTTGAGATGTTGGACACGCTCTATCTAATTCAGATTGGGTCAATGCTATGCACGTGAAGTTAGAGAACTTTGAGCAAAACCAAGTGTGGGTTTTAGTTCCACCTCCACCAGATTGCCACCCCATAGGTACAAAGTGAGTTTTCAAGAACAAAGAGTGAGGATGGGGTGGTAGTGAGAAACAAAGCTAGATTGGTAGCTCAGGGCTTCTGCCAGAAAGATGGTATAGACTATGAGGAAACCTTCACTCCAGTTGCTCGCTTGGAAGCAATTAGGATCCTTTTAGCATTTGTAGCTTCAAAAGGGTTCAAGTTGTATCAGATGGATGTGAAGAGTACCTTCTTGAATGGGTACATAGAGGAAGAGGTTTAGGTGAGGCAACCCCTTGGCTTTGAAAATCTTAAGTTTCCTAACCATGTTTTTTAAACTCCATAAAGCCTTGTATGGGTTGAAACAAGCCCGAGAGCCTAGTATGAGCGTTTGAAAGCTTTCTTGCTTGATAACGGTTTTAAAATGGGTTCAGTTGATAAAACATTGTTTCTCCTCAAGCAAGGCACTGACACTCTCTTGGTTCAGATATACATGGATACTATCATTTTCGGTGGCTACTCTCATGCACTTGTTACCAAGTTTGCAAATACTATGAGCAGGGAATTTGAGATGAGCATGATGGGTGAATTGACTTTCTTCCTTAGGCTACAAATCAAGCAAGCTTGCGAGGGGACATTCGTGCACCAAGGTAAGTACACTAAGGATGTGCTCAAGAAATTTGATATGGGTGAGACCAAGCCTCTTTCAACGCCCATGTCGACCATGATGGCCCTGGATGCGGACGAGGAAGGAGAAGTTGTGGACTAGAAGGAGTACTGAAGCATGATCGGGTCGTTGTTGTATCTGACGGTGATGAGACTAGACATTCAGTTCATGGTCTATTTGTGCGCGTGCTTTCAGTCTTCTCCACGTACGTCTCATCATCATGCCATCAAGTGGATCCTCATGTACCTTTATTTCACACCTGAGTTCGGTCTTTGGTTTTTGGCCTCCTCCTCTCTTTCTCTTTGTGGGTATTTTGATGTGGATTATGCTAGGTGTAGTGTTGAGAGGAAGTCCACTTTGAGGACTTGTCAGTTTCTTGGATCTTCTCTTGTGTCTTGGTCTTCTCGCAAGTAGTCTAGCATCGCCCAATCCACCACAGAAGCTGAGTATGTTGTTGTTGCTACTTGTTGTTCCCAACTGCTTTGGATGATAGCTACTCTAAGAGACTTTGGGTTAGAGTTTAGGCGAGTGCCTTTGCTTTGTGATAGCACCGGTGCCATAAGCGTAGCTAAAAACCCAGTCCTCCACTCAAAAACAAAGCACATAGAAGTCCGCTTTCACTTCTTGCGTGACCACTATGAGAAAGGTGATATCGATCTACACCACGTTGATACCCAAAACCAGCTCATAGATTTCTTCACAAAAGCACTTGACCAAGCCCAATTTACTCACTTGTGAGGGGAACTTTGGTTGTTGTACTCTAGATTTGTGTTCTTTTTAGCTTAGTTTTTGCTTTTGTCCTTTGTATCATATTGAATTTTGCATTTCATTTCATCATGTATTATAGTGCATTTTGAACTTCATGGCTATAGTGATTAGATTGAAATTATGTTCTATTTGGGATGTTATGCATGTACCTAATGGTGCTTTTGGCTTAGGCTCTTTTTGATCAATTGATGCATGTTATGAGCTGAGCTTGTTTTTCCAAGCTATGAACTTGACTAAAACTTGTTGAAACATGAAAATTGTTCACCGCTGAGATTGGCAACTAGCATGTGTGGGTCTTGTTGAGATCCCTTATGCTATCATTTATATATTAGGTTGTTATGTCTCATGCCTTGAGTCATTCACTTGCTTGGACAACTTTTCTTGTGCTAAAACTTGACAATCAAGCTAAGTGATGAAAAAAGATCGAGATGGGTTTGTACTGTCCTAAGTCAAGGTATCGAGACGGTTTCCAATTGCACATTTGGATGAACTTGAGCTTGTAGTGGATGCCAAAACCATTGTCTTAAGCTTCTGATTGTCTATGACATAGGCTTGGCTTGGTTGCTAAGTTAGGCCTGACAGTACCGATAACCTCTCATGCACACTTGTTTTGACTAATTCTTGTGTTAAGCTGCAAACTCTGATAAATTTAAATTTTGATGAAAACACAAGTCTTAGGTTCGCCTTTGACATGATGTGTGACTGTTGCTTGGGATAGTTCACCTTGTATACACTTGTTAGCACTAGGTTGATTTCTAGCTTATACCTGCTATGTGCTACTTTCAGTGGTGAATCCCTTGTTGAAATTGCTTAATATTACTTAAATTGCTTAACTATCATATTTCATCTCACTTGATCAGTTTGAGCATTTGCTAGCACTTGTAATTGTTGCTATACACACATGACAGCACTAGTTAGAGCATCTTTTCACTCTAATTACTATACTCCTGAAGCTTTTGCATTTCTGCATCCTTTGCATTCATAGCATATTTGATGGGGAGTTGCAGTATTTGGGTTTAGCTTGATAAGTGCATGTGTCAACAAGGGGGAGAGATTTCCACGCACAAAAGGGGAGAGATACCAATCCCACCTCATGTTTAGTGCATGCATTTGTTCAGGGGGAGTTGCGTTTGAGTTGTTTCTGCTAGATGTGTTGACATTTGCCTCTTCTGGAGGGTCTAGCTATTTTCTAGCTTTTCGAGCTTTGCTAGTGGTGTTGAGCCCATTTTGTCTCTTCTTGAGGGCTAACTGTGTTGTACTTGGTTGCATCGAGCCATTGCCCATGTCTTTGGGGACCAAGTTTTTGCAAAGTGTTGCTCGTTTCAAATGACCCTGTTTTGGCTTTTCTTTGGCTTTTGGTTATTGGGGTGAGCTCTTTGTTTTCTCTTCTTCTTCTTTTTCTTTTGCTCAAGCTGTTCATGTGTTGGTGTTGAGAATGCACTCATCAAGGGGGAGATTGCGAACACAAGGTTGATATGTGCCCTTGTAGTTCGTTTTGTGATGAGTGATTGTCAATGTGATCTATGACCTAGGTTGAGTTTGTGAGCTAACCATGGCTTGAGTTGGGTTGTACGACATGTCTCTTGGTTTGTGGTGTGTAGGTATGGAGCTCAGAGGTGGTGGTCAACGGCGAGGTGAAGGTCAAGTAGGGACGTGCCATGCTGATGGACCGGGAGTGGTGAAGGACGGACATGAGGCTTGGACTGAGGGACCAGGAGGCCGGGTGTAACAGAACCAACCAATTATACGAGATTAAGTAAGGAAATCTTCCGCCGAAGCAGATAATTTAGCAAACTTAAGCATGTATAACCCCGAAGGATTTTAAACCAATCAACATACAAACCAAGATCGTACAAGTTTAGCAATTACCGTCACATGTTACATAAAGTTCACAATGATAGTTGGATACATCAGAGTTTAGAACATAAAGTTATTACAACCCAAGTTCAAACTGAAATAGTGGAAGCAATTAGTTTTAAAGTCACACACACACTTTTGGTTCAGATACAGTGCCAGTAGGTAGTCATCTCCAACAAAAGCATTAGATGAGAGATATAGAGTGACCATTGCCCTTGGTCCTAGTTGTCACCCATCGTCAGGTACAGGCAGTTAAGGCAATAGCCATAGTATATTTGACCATCTGCAACAACAATGGGAACAACGCCCTGAGTACGAGAAGGTACTCAGCTAGACTTACCCGTCTTAAACCAAAATAAAGCGACACCAAGGATTATGCAAGGCTTTCTTTAGTGGGCTAGCTGACTCATTTGCGAAAAGCATAAACTATCATGAAGAAACCATTTTAAGTACTTTGCATCATCTTTATTATGACCTATCCATCTAGGTAAGCACCTATACTATAGCAATCACTTGATTAACCAATAACATCCAGTTACCAACTTAGATTTAGCATATCCCATACCATCCAGATAACCATTAGTGTTCCATCATAATTACTACGATGATGTAGCTCGAGTCAAGTGCTCACTATCCAGGAGCGATGGCGATTCGAATCGATTCCTAACCAGCTAGTGATTTATTCCTCACACAAACCACACTCACCGATCAAGTGAGCTACAGATCACTAATGACACTTTCCAAGTAGCCGCGGGATAATAGTCATGGACCGCACTACCCAGGGACCGCCCGACAGCCAGGACGCACCTTGGGCTCACTCTTCGTGTCCCCGTCATACCCCCTTCAGCACCAGTCTGCCAATCCGAGTTTATCCCGGCTCGAATAGTGTCACTAGCTTCGTGATCGAAAGGTACTTTATTCGGCCAGCTAAATGTGAGGCATACGTTCAACATGACAAGAGGGACGAGCAACGATCGGTCCTTAATCGACACAGATGGAAAACTAACAGCACCCCAGAACCCTGTCTGGTTGCCTCCAACTTTTCTGTCCGGCCTCCAATTATCCATCACACATGGTTAATTCTAGGATATCATTCTTTCCATAGCTAAATTCTTCCAGTAACCACCTATAAATGTAGGTGACCGGAAATCACCGATCGCTACCGGTCTAAGCAAGGCTAAGTAGTTATTCGATCCCGACCTAACAGGGTAAAAAGGTAATAAGGTAGGCAAGGATAGTAATAAATGCATCAACGGTTTCAATCAACTCCTACAACTTAATGCAACAATATATAAACTCATATATAGAAAGAATTGCTTTTATAAAGCAGGAGACTTAGAATGCTCCGGGGCTTGTCTCGTTCGAACGAACTAGGTTGATGATCCACGCACTCGGGCAAGTCCTCTCCTTGCTCCTCTTCCTCTGGCACCTCCTGTACCTGGATTTCTTGTGGATCTGTCCCGGTCTGCTCTTCCTGAACTGCTACTAGCAACTCCTCCTACGGTCCTGTATGATGTAGATGTATAAGTGCTCATGCATAGGTGCATCGGAGAGATGACATGTAATGATCATGATGTATGGAATATAGATGAACATGTTTAACTTTATTGGATATAGTAGAAGTAAAGCTCTTCTATAAGGTAGCCAACATCATCCAAGAACATGTACTACTATACTACTACTACAACCACTGTACTAACATGCCAAGTCACCACAACAAGCTAAGATGCTTCAAAGATACACCAAAGCAAACATTATTAACTAAACATGCATTAAAAAGGTTAATTAAACCCTAATTGAAACTAGGTTTAAACAGCAACACCTATTTTGGTATCACAGAAAAATCTGAGAAAATTGCAGTAGCATAGTACTACTCTAAGTAGCCTACCATAAAATTTTCATGGCATTTGGATAAGTAAAATAGCCTGCACAAAAATGACAAGCTATGGCATAAATATGAGCACGAAAATACTTTGTATTATGAAAAGTAACAAACAACAGATTTAATATTTTTCCTATGTTCTACACAGTAAACAATCACTGCACAAAAATTATCATACACATGTTTTATACAATTTTTGCTCTCTATCAAAATAACAAAAATCATCAATTAAAGGCACTTGAACTACACATCGATATTTCACTACAGAACATGCATGACATATATTTTTCCTACAAAGTACATCACTAAAGGAGATTAACAAAACATGAACCATATTTTTCTGATAATTATTCTATTTACTAGATATTTTCTAAGATAATAGCAAATACAAGAATTAAATAAAACCCTATACACAAGTATCACAAAAACCACATGCAATATTTTTAACAGATAGATCTAGTCACAAGAAACCTAGCAAAATTTGTTTCACCAAAATTGGGGCACCACAGCAGCAACTATGTATTTTAGAATCCTTTAAAAGCATTTTCCAGAAATCTTTTTGTTTTAAAACAAAAATCCAGCCGTTGAAAACGCTGGGTGCACCCGGTGCAGTGCACCCAGGTTCACGCCGAGGTGCTGACAGTGAGCCCCCGCGGGTCAGCCGGCCCCAACTGCCAGCCACCCGCTGCAGGGAAGGCGGCGCTGACCGGCGCGAGCTCGCCGTCGGCGAGGTGGCCGGCGATGAGGTCACCACCCACATGACCACCATGCCAAGGCGGACCTATCGGTGCATCTATCGGGGCCAGTGGAGCTCGGGAGCAAGCTCACCAGCATCCATGGCGGCGTGGTGGCCCGGCTCAACGTCGGCCGGCCATCTCCGACCGAGATGAGGCGCGGGGAGTGGCTTGAGAGCTACCCCGTGTTCGTGCGGTGCTCGTGCGCGTAAAAAGGAGGCGAGAAGGAGGACGGAGGGGCGAGGTCCACGGAGCGACGCATCTCCGGTGAACTCGACCTAGCTCCGGCGAGCGATTACCGGTGACTCATCGCTTACCACAGTGAGAAGGTGCTAGCACGGGATGCACGAGGTGGAGGAGGAGCTCAGGGCGAGATGGAGCGGTCGACAGTGAGCTTTAGTGGCCGGACGAGCCAACTCCGGCGAGGGAGCGTGCGCATGCGGTGGCAGACGGCCGCTGCACTGCTGCTGCTGAGCGAGAGGCAAGGGGACAAGGCAGCAAGTGAGAGGAGCATGGGGTGGAGCATGCGTCTGGTCAGCTCTTGAGCCGAGCACTGGTCGGAGCACTGCCCTTCGCCGCCTGTGTACGGACGCCGCGTGGCGGCCGGGCAGGCAGGGAAGGCGGGCGTGGCGCATCCGCGCGCGGGAGCGGTACGACATGGGCCTAGGCCAGCAAAGCGACGCTGGGCCAGATGCGGAGCATGGCGCGACGCGGGAGTGCGAGCGCGAGCGCTGCGGGCCAGCTTTGTCAGCTGGGCCAGAAGCGGGGCGGGCGGCCCGGTAAGAAGCAAATCGAAATTTTCAATTTATTTTCTATTCCCAACTGATTTGAATCACAAATTTGAGCAACCAAAAACTATTTTTAGGATTTGGGGTAAAAATAAAAGTTGTTTAGAAATTTAAACTCTATAACTTTGTCAAAAGGAGTAAGGCCAAAATCCAATTAGATTTTTAACTATAGATTTAAAGTTAATTTAAATCAAAAACCCTATTTTAGAAGATTATTTTTAAAAGCAAAATTTGAGAAAACTTTGAATATACATCTTGCTCCCAATTGCATCCTAATTACTTCTAAGTGGTCTAAGTGATCAACCAAGGTACACACATGGCAAAAAAACATAGGATCCAATCTATTAAAACAAAACTATGCAACATACATGTTTCATTAGTATGTTACAATTCTATATTTCATGTCATGCTTATGAATGCATAATAATGATTATGCTCATGATTTGCAAAATGTTAATGCATGCTTAACACCGAGGTGTTACAGCCCTCCCCCTTATAAGAATCTCGTCTCGAGATTTTTAGTTACGAACCATTTGTTATAAAAATCCTTATAAGCGTTTTGCAGATATTCTCCTGTTTCCCACATTGCATCACCATCATCGTGATGACTCCACTGTATCTTATATGTTCTCACCACTTTATTCTGAGTGACTCGGTCCTTAGTGTCCAAAACTCGAACTGGTTGCTCACGGTATTCCAAGTCTGATTTCATCTGAATGCCCTGAGGTTCTATTCTCTCTTCCGGAACACACAAGCACTTCTTCAACTGTGCTACATGGAAGACTAGAAAGATCAAACCCATCGCTTCTAGTAACTATAACTTGTAAGCCACGGGACCCTTCTTCTCTATGATCTTGTACGGTCCTACAAACCTAGCAGCAAGTTTCTTCTTGATTCCAAACCGTTTTTTCTTTATTGGGGTAACTTTCAAATAGACATAGTCACCAACTTGAAATTCTAGCGGTCTCCTTCTCTTATCTACATAACTCTTCTGGCGTGACTGTGCCGCTTTCATGTTTTGTTGGATAATATGGACATTTTTCTCAGCCTCGTCAACAAAATTGATTCTGTAAAACCTTCTCTCTCCAGGCTCAACCCAATTCAACGGTGTCCTACATTTCCTACCATACAATACTTTAAATGGAGCCATCTTGATACTCTCTTGGTAACTGTTGTTGTAAGCAAACTCTGCCAAAGGTAACCATGATTCCCATGAACCCCTAGATGATAACACACAAGCTCTAAGCATATCTTCAAGAACAACATTAACTAGCTCTATCTGCCCATCTGTCTGTGGGTGGTAAGCTGTACTACGAACCAAGCTAGTACCCAAACCTTTATGAAGATGCTCCTAAAAATGAGCGGTAAACTGTGACCCACGGTCAGACATGATAGTCTTTGGTATACCATGTAATCGGACAATCTTTGCAATGTACTTCTCAGCATACTGAGGGGGTCCAAAAGCGTTCTTGACTGGTAAAAAGTGAGCTGATTTGGTAAGGCGATCTACAATCACCCAAATTGAATCATTCCCCTTTGGTGTGGTGGGAAGACCGGTGATAAAATCCATACTTATATCATCCCATTGCCAATCTGGTACTGACAAAGGTTGCAACATTCCTACGGGTCTCATGTGAAGAGCTTTCACTCTACAACACATGTCGCAACGAGCAACATACGCTACAATCTCCTTCTTCATCTTCGTCCATCAATAACGAGGTCTCAATTCTTGGTACATTTTGCTACTTCCAGGATGGATAGACAACTTAGAGTGATGAGCTTCATCCATTAATTTGTTCTTGAGCTCTCGATCTTTAGGTACAACCAGACGGTCCTTAAACCATAACACTCCTTGTTCATCCACTCTAAAGTGCTTGGTCAGTTCTTTCTTCATTTTCTCCTTGATATGGAATATTCCCTTATCTATTTTCTGACCCTCAATGATCTTGCTCTCCAAGGTACAACTAACCTGGATATTATGCAACATAGCAGGATGCAACAAATTGAACCCATCTTCAAACAATGTGTCGGGTACCTTAGAACGGGGTACCCCAAGCAAACATCAAACGGGTCGCTGAAATCCCATCTAAAAAATAAAGCTAGAAGGTAAGCCGTGGGACCCTCACCTGCCACGACCGAGCCCACCGGGCCCTCCTCCACCTCGCCTCGAGCCTCAAGTAGGAGGTCTTGGCATCCTGGAACAAACTCCACCTCGCACAAGGCTCCCCAGGGAAGGCCTCAGCAGGGGGCGCCGTCTCTGTCTCACCTGAGGCTCTCCAGGGAAGGCCTCGGCAGGGGGTACATCCTCCGTATCGCGCGAGGTGCCTCGCGCAAGGCCTTGGCAAGGATCCTGATCTCTGTCTCGCGCGAGGCCTCAGTCTCCGTGTCGCTCGAGGCTGGGTCGCTCGCAGCCCGTCACCCCCTGCCTCGACTGACCCTCCAGACAACGTGTCATGTCCCATTAATGCTTCAACCACTCCCGCAATCTCAGCTAGACGATGGCTCAACGCCACAGAATGGCCGACGCGACCCGAGGTCACATCAGCGCCATGCCGACCGGGACAGGGCACGGCGGGGATCACCGGCCACTATGTCCTAACGCTGTATCCACGATCAGCGCCATACCAGTTGGGACAAGGTACGGCGGGGATTACCGGCCACTATGTCCTAACACTGTACCCACGATCAGCCGCCCACTCGAAGCCTCGGCACTGTACACCAAGGTCTCGGCTATCTTGGGGTTCGTGCCTGCCGAGACCCCTCCACCACGGTGCAGCCTCGACACCGACCAAGTCTCGGCCTCGCGCACAGTCCGTCCACAGTGGCTTGCACATCCACCGCCGCACCCACTCCGAGGCAGTCCTGGGGCTCCCACGACGCACAGGATCTGACGGGACGGCCACGCCGCCCCAATGCTCTAAGGACGGATCACTCCGACGACCACACCGCCACAGGAACAGGCTACAGGGCCCGGACACGCCGCCTCTGTTCACATGGCACCATATAGTTAGCTCATGTACCATCCTAGTCCTCCCTTAGGCTATAAAAGGAGAGGACTTGGGCTATTTAAGAGGAGGGAGAACACCTGGTAACACCCACACACACACGCACATCCCTGTTGCCTGAGAGCAACGTCTCAAGCGGCCCGCACGACACCTTGCCGAGACCTAGGACTAGCTCCCTCTCTCCTTCAGCTTGTAACCCCCTACTACGAGAACCTCGGTGCAAGGAATACAAGATCGATCTCTCAGACTAGACGTAGGGCCTCGATTGCCTGAACCAGTATAAACCTTGTGTCTCTTTGCATCACCATCTGGAATCGGGAGCACGCGGAACAAATTCACTGGTTGGTTGAGGACCCCCCGGTCTGAAACACCGACAGTTGGCGCGCCAGGTAGGGGCTGCTGCGTGTCGGTTTCATCATCCCAGCAGGTTCCGGATGGTAGACCCCATACGACCATTGCGTCTCGGCACCGTGGTTTGGTTCGGGAGCCTAGAGTTCATGTCTCTAGGGCATGAGTACGACATGGTGCTCCTCACTCCTCGAGCCCCACCGTCCGACGATGAAGTTACGCCCCGGCAGCCTAGGCGCGGGCAGTGTTCGGGCGGCCGCTCTCGCCGCGCTCGCCAAGCACGGCACGAACAAGGCCACCCTGCGCTACGCGAATCTGGGGCGACACGCCACCCCCCGCCGATATCCTATGACCAGCTGTTGGCATAGGGTCCCTGGCTGGGGACCTATCTAGCCTGAGCTTGGACAAAGGAAACTTGCCTGTGGCATGCGGCGATGCCCAGTCGTCAAGCTCTGCTCCACCACTCCCTGAAGAGCCGACCCCGGCGGGGCAGAATCTAGAGACGGCATCATCCCCATACCCCTTTGGGTTGAGAAATGCCGCCGCCTCTTACGCCTACACTTACACTGCCGCTCACGAGCACCCCTCGAAACGCCGCCAGCGCTTCACTCTCGACCTGAGTACCCACTCCGACTCCTCGGATGAGGATGAGGCATGGCCCGGGGTGGATTTCTCCGGACTCCACAACCCTGGGTCTTTGTGCCAGTTCTTGGCCGCAAGCGACTACTGCTTCGGCTACTCCGACTCCGACGACGAAGGCACCTACGACCCCACTCACGAATGTTTTCATGTCGGGCTCAGGATGCCGAGGGCAAGCGAAGAGGACGAGGGGGTAGGTAGCTGTTCCCCGCTCTGTCCCGGCGCGGGCGTCGCTACACCTCCATGCGCCGTCCTGCCGGCCGCACGGAATGAGAACGTCGCTCTTGCACGACCTCAGCGCCCAGACCTAGAACAGCTCCGTGAGCTCTAGGCCAAGGTCGAGCAATACCAACTCCTTCTGCAGCAGCTTCGAGACTCTCTCGAACAGGAATAGCGAGGTCATGGCGAAGGCGGGGGTGCTCGATGGAGGGCCCTCGACGTGCATCACCGCATCCATAACGACGAAGGGAGTGAGCAACCCTCGGTCTTCAATCGCGCTAGCCAGAACGTCGCGGCTACGGCAATGCTGGTTCGCGCAATGCCCGAGCCTTCTACCACGGAGGGGCGATGGGTCCACGGCGAGCTCTGAGATCTCCTAGAGATCGCCGCGGTTCAGCAGGCCGAGAGTTCCGCCTCCCGACGGCACGGGGGTGTCTCGAACCTGCCCGCGGCACCACCTCGGCAAGACAGGGAAGCCTCGGCTTGTCCCGAACCTGCTCGAGCACTGATAGCTCACAGGGTCCCCGTGCTTCTTGACCGCCTCGATAATCGACACGAGGTGCAGGGAGACCATGAGGTGGTCGGCCGACGACAATGCCACGATGGTGAAGGGCCCGCCCGAGGCTACCATGTGCACCGAGGTGGCCGCTACGACAGCGAGGAAGACCGCAGTCCTTCTCCTGAGCCACCTGGCCCTCGAGTCTTTAGCAGAGCTATCCGTGTCGCCCAGTTCCCAGCCCGTTTTCGGCAACCAGCCAACCTCGTGAAATACAGCGGTGAGACCAACCCCAAACTCTAGCTTGCCAACTACCGCCTGGCCTGCCAGCTAGGTGGCGTGGATGATGACCTGCTCATCATCCGTAACCTCCCCTTGCTCTTGTCAGACTCGGTGCAAGCCTGGCTCGAGCACCTCCCTCCCTCACAAATCCACGACTGGCGCGACTTGGTTAGGGTCTTTGTTGTGAATTTCTAGGGCACATACGTACGTCTTGGAAACTCCTGGGACCTTAAGAGTTGCCACCAGAAACCAGGCGAGTCTCTCCGAGATTTCATCTGGCGCTTCTCCAAGCAGTGCACCGAGTTGCCCAGCGTCGGCGATTCGGAGATCGTCCAGGCTTTCCTCTCTGGCACCACCTGCTGAGACCTGGTGCAGGAGCTAGGTCAGAACGTGCCATGCACCGCTGCTGCGCTCCTCGACATCGCCACCAACTTTGCCTCGGGCGAGGAGGCCGTCGATGCCATCTTCCCCGACAGCGACGCCAAGGGAAAACGGAGGGACGAGGCCCCCGATGCCTCGACCTCCCACCTCCCTAAGAGAAAGAAAAAGGGGCGCCTAGGGAAGCAGGAGGTCATGGAGGCTGATCTGGTCAGGGCCGTAGAATGCAAGAATCCCCGAGGCCCCAAAGGCCCTAGGCCTTTCGATGACATGCTCAAGAAACCATGCCCTTATCACCAAGGCCCAGTCTGGCATGCCCTCGAGGATTGCTCCATGCTGCGACGTTACAACGCCAGGCTCGGGCTCCCCAACGACGACACCAAGCAGAAGGGCGCCGGCGACCGGGACGAGGACAAGGACGACGGGTTCCCCGAGGTATGCAACACCTTCATGATCTTCGGCAGGCCCTCGGCATGCCTTACGGCGCGGCAGCGCAAGAGGGAACGCCGAGAAGTCTTCTCGGTCAAGGTAGCCACCCCCTAGTACCTTGACTGGTCTCGAGAGGTGATCACCTTCGATCGAGATGACCACCCTAACCATGTTCCGAATCCCGGGCAGTACCCACTGGTTGTTGACCCAATCATCGGCAACACCCGACTCTCCAAGGTGTTGATGGACGGAGGCAGCGGCCTCAACATCCTCTACGCCAACACCCTAGAGCTCTTGGAGATCGACCGGTCGAGGCTCCGAGGCGATGTTGCACCCTTCCACGGCATCGTGCCAGGGAAGCGCACGTGACCCCTCGGGCGCATCGACCTTCCTGTCTTCTTCGACACCCCCTCCAACTACCGCAAGGAAGTCCTCACCTTCGAGGTAGTCGGGTTCGGGGGAGCCTACCATGCCATTTTGGGGCGGCTGTGCTATGCCAAGTTCATGGCAGTGCCCAACTATACCTACCTCAAGCTCAAGATGCCAGGCCCTAGCGGTGTCATCACGATTGAGTCCATGTACGAACATGCATACGACTGCGATGTTGAATGCATCGAGTACGCCGAGGCTCTTGCGGAGGCCGAGACCCTCATCGCCCACCTCGACCAACTCAATGGCGAGGTGCCTAACTCCAAGCATCGCGCGGGGGCGTTCGAGCCTGCGGAAACCATCAAACTCATCCTGGTCGACCCTGCCTGCCCCGACGACCGGGCGCTGAGGATCAGCGCCACCCTCGACATCAAATAGGAAGCCGTGCTCGTCGACTTCCTCTGTGCGAATGCCAACATATTTGCATGGAGTCCCTCGAACATGCTGGGCATACCGAGGGAAGTCGCCAAGCACGCCTTGGACGTCCGAGCCGACTCTAGACCAGTAAGGCAACGCCTGCGCCGCTTCGACGAGGAAAAGCGTAGGGCCATCGGTGAGGAGGTGCAGAAACTACTGGCGGCTGGGTTCATCAAGGAAGTATCCCACCCGGAGTGGTTGGCTAACCTCGTGTTAGTTAGGAAGAAAAGTGGGAAGTGGAGGATGTGTGTAGACTATACCGGTTTGAACAAAGCCTGTCCAAAAGTCCCCTTCCCATTACCCCGAATCGATCAGATCGTTGACTCCACTGCGGGATGCGAAACCCTGTCTTTCCTTGATGCGTATTCTGGTTACCATCAAATCAAGATGAAAGAGTCCGACCAGCTCACGACTTCTTTCATCACACCATTCGGCATGTACTGCTACATGACGATGCCCTTCGGCCTCAGAAACGCCGGTGCCACGTACCAGCGGTGCATGACCTAGGTCTTTGGCGACAACATTGGGTGGACCATCGAGGCCTACGTAGACGACATCGTGGTCAAGACCAGAAAGGCCGAGGGTCTCATCGATGACTTGACAATAACCTTCAAATGCCTTAGAGAGAAGGGCATCAAGCTCAATCCCGAGAAGTGTGTGTTCGGGGTTCCCCGAGGCATGCTCTTGGGATTCATAGTCTCGGAACGCGGCATCGAAGCCAACCCAGAGAAGGTCTCGGCCATAACTGGCATGGGACCAATCAGGGACCTCAAGGGAGTACAGAGGGTCATGGGATGCCTTGCAGCCCTAAGCCGATTCATCTCGCGCCTCGGCGAAAAAGGTTTGCCTTTGTACCGACTCTTGAGAAAATCCGAGCATTTTTCCTGGACTCCCGAGGCCGAAGAAGCCCTCGACAAACTCAAAGCACTGCTCATGAATCCTCTCGTCCTGATACCCCCGGCCATGGACGAGACCCTCTTGCTCTACGTCACCGCAATGACCCAAGTGGTCAGCGCCGCCGTAGTGGTAGAGAGGCAGGAAGAGGGGCACACTCTGCCCACCCAACGACCTGTTTATTTCATTAGCGAGGTGCTCTCCAAGACCAAAGCACGCTACCCCCATGTCTAGAAGCTGGTCTACGCCGTGGTCCTGGCCCGGCGCAAACTGCGTCACTACTTCGAGTCGCACCCAGTGACTGTGGTATCATCTTTCCCCTTGGGCGAAATAGTTCATAACCGGGAGGCCTCGGGCAGAATAGCCAAATGGGCTATCGAGCTTATGGGGGAAACCTTGACCTTTGTGCCTCGAAAGGCGATCAAGTCTTAGGTCTTGGCTGATTTCATGGCTGAATGGACAGATACCCAACTGCCACCCACTCAAATTTAGACGGAATACTGGACCCTGTACTTCGATGGATCCCTGATGAAGACCGGGGCAGGCGCGAGTCTGCTCTTCATTTCGCCCCTCGGAGTACACATGCGCTACATGGTGCGGCTCCACTTCGCCACCTCCAACAACGTGGCCGAATACGAGGCCCTCATCAACGGCTTACAAGTCGCCATCGAACTTGGGGCGCGACGCCTCGACGTCCGAGGCAACTCACGGCTCGTCATAGATCAAGTGATGAAGGAGTCAAACTGCCTCGACCCCAAAATGGAGGCTTACTGCAAGCTGGTACGACGCCTAGAAGACAAGTTCGACGGTCTCGAGCTAAATCACGTCGCGTAGAAGTACAACAAGGCCGCCGACGAGCTGGCAAAGATGGCCTCAGCACGGGTCCCGGTCCCCCCGAATGTCTTCGCCAGAGACCTCCACAAACCTTCCATTGGATACACCTCAGCAACAGAGGAGGGCCCACCTATGGAACCCGCGGCGAAGCTCGAAGCCCCCTCTGCTGCCGAGACCCCCTCGACCAAGCCCGAGGTCATGGAAGTCAATGCCGAGCCTCCACGGACTGATCAAGACGTGGATTGGCGAGTCCCGTTCCTCGATTGGCTCGATCGGGAGGAGCTTCCTGACGACAGAACCGAAGCACGACGGCTTGCGCGGCGAGCCAAGACCTACACCCTCTATAACGGTGAATTGTACAGGCGAAGTCCCTCAGGTGTCCTCCAACGGTGTATCAGTTCTAAAGCGGGCCAAGCCCTGCTTTGGGACATACATGCGGGCGCCTGCGGGCACCATGCGGCGCCTCGGACGCTCGTAGGGAACGCTTTTCGCCAAGGGTTCTACTGGCCGACGGCAGTCGCTGACGCTACCAAGCTGGTACGCTCCTGCGAAGGATGCCAGTACTATGCCCGGCAAACACATCTCCTAGCCCTAGCCCTGCAAACCATCCCCATCACATGGCCATTCGCCGTGTGGGGTCTCAACATGGTCGGGCCTCTGCAAAAGGCCCCTGGGGGCTTCACCCATCTATTGGTATCAATCGATAAGTTCTCCAAATGGATCGAGGCTCGTCTGATCAATCGAATCAAATCTGAGCAGGCGGTGCTGTTCTTCACTGACATCATCCATAGGTTTGGGGTCCCCAACACCATCATCACCGACAATGGGACGCAGTTCATCGGCAAAAGATTCCTGACATTTTGCAACAACCACCACATCCGTGTGGCCTGGTCAACCGTAGGACACCCAAGGACCAACGGCCAAGTAGAGCGTGCCAACGGCATGATCCTACAAGGCCTCAAGCCAAGGATTCACAACCGATTGAAAAAGTTTGGCAAAAAATGGCTCGTCGAGCTCCCGTCGGTCATCTGGAGCCTGAGGAACACCCCAAGCCGAGCCACGGGATTCACGCCTTTCTTCCTAGTCTATGGGGCCGAGGCCATCCTCCCCACCGACTTGGAATATGGTTCCCCAAGGCTGCAAGCCTATAACGAACAAAGTAACCGCACCACCCGAGAGGATGCCCTTGATCAAGTGGATGAAGCCCGAGACGTCGTGCTACTACACTCGGCCAAATACCAGTAGAGCCTACGGCGCTATCAGGCCCGACGCGTCCGAGGCGAAGACTTGAAGGTAGGTGACCTGGTGTTGAGGCTAGCACAGAGCAACAAGGGTCGCCACAAGCTGACCCCGCCATGGGAAGTACCATACATCATTGCCCGAGTGCTGAAGCCTGGGACCTACAAACTGGCCAATGAGAAGGGCGAAGTCTTCACCAACCCTTGGAACATAGAACAGCTACGTCGCTTTTATCCCTAAATTTCCAAGCATTGTATATATCGTTTCTCGAAGTACAATTAAAAAGTGTTCTTTAGTTCGTCTAACTTTTCAAGAAACCCCCCGAGCCCATCGTAGGCCTCAGCAATACAGTAACACGGCAAGGGAAACTCAGTTCTGCCTCGGCAAAACCAAGCCTCCCTCGGGGGCTAGATAGGGGACCCCTCCCTAGGCGTCCCCTAGGTCCCATGCACCATTCTTCAGTTGTTTTTTTGCAAAAAATCCTACGCCAAGTCCCTAGCCGGCTCTGACGAATTAGTTGTAAAAACCCCTCGGACCAAGGTCTGTTTCCTAAGCAAGAGGCCGGTAGAGTCGCGAGACGGCCTACGCCTCTGGGCTATGGCACTCCCTCACTACCTCTCGCTCAAGGGACGGCTTAGGCCCCAAGGGGGTGTTTTGCAAACGAAATCCGATCAGGAGCGATAGAGGGCAGAGGCTTGGAAACATAAGAAAAACAACTAGGAAACACAAGTACTTCAAAAGTAAAGGCCTCGACGGCCACAAGCGTTACGATACAAAAAATAACCCCTATTCTATTTTTACATAGCCCCCGGGGCCTAGATCAAGGCTCAGGGCCTTCAGCACCGGCAGATGGTAGGGGAGGAACCACCTCCCCTTCGAAGAGCGTCGCCAGCGCCGTGCCAGGGCCTTCCGCCGCTTCCATCAGCTTTGCCACCACCGCGTCGGCCTCCTCCTCATCATCAGGCAGGACATAGCCATCACTAATGGCCGGGAGGTCGACGCCAAGGTAGTGAGAGGAGATGACGGCCAGCGCCCACTTGACACCCGTGTGCAGTGCCCCTCGGAGCCACTCACGCATCTGGCTACTCAGCGCAATCAAGCGGCTCCCAAGGGAGCTGCCTGATTGAACCCCCTCGACCTCCAAGGCCTCGCAAGCGGAAAGGGCAGCACGCTTCAGCGCCTCATGCTCCCCAATCTCAGCCTCGAGCACCGTCTGCACCGCGCTGGAAGCCTCGGTGGCCCGAATGATCTCTGCCTCCGACTCTGCACCACGGAAAATGGAATGAAGTCAAGCGAGAGAAAGGACAACCTAAGTTGGGGACGGAAGCCCACGGAACTCACCCTTAGCCTTCTGCTCCCAGCGACGGGTCTCGGCTTGACAGGCCTCGGCCTTCTCCTTCAACCATTGGGCCTCGAACCTAGAGGCCTCGGCCGCCCTGGAAGCTTCACTTCCCAGCTCTACGTCATACAAGGAAGTCAGGGAGCAAACATAAGGAAAAGGAAACAAAACAAGGGGATTGGAACTCACCCTCGACCGTCCCCTTCAAAACCATAGCCTCGATTTGCGAGGCCTCAACCACAGCAAGGGCCTCATTCAGAGTGCCTTTGGTCAGCTGGTGCGCACTCTCCTCTGCCCCCAGCTACCCGGCGAGGGCCTTGCCCGAGGCCGTCGCTTCTTCGGCCCGGGACCTAAAGGCATCCTGATCGCTGACCGCGCGGGTAATCTCCGCCTCCAGCTCCTTGACCCACACCGCCAAAGGGGCGAGCTGCGCCTGGACCGTGGCCGCCTCGACCTTCGCGTCGGCACAGCGAAGGCAGAGGTCCACCACCTCCGCGCTTCGCGCCGACAGAAGCTCATTAGCGTCGGCAAGAAGGCCCTTCTGCTGGTGAAGCTGGTCCCGTCGGCAAGAAAGACCGACTTCCCAAGCGACCGGGTCTTGAGCACCTGGGGAGGCAGAGCGAGGGTCATTGGTTGCAACAAAATCAGGAAAGTAAATGTCGTGCGAGAAAGGAAAACACGAACCTGGGCGACTCCGGGCAGTTCGTCGGCCACCACGAACAGCGCCATCCGTAGCGACCGCTTCGCCAGCTGGCGGTACTACTCGAAGGTGTTCCAGCGCCCGCCCTCGGCCGCGTCCTCAAGGGCGAACAGAGGCTCCCCCTCAGGGTCGTCCCGGCTCCGCCACAGTACCCATGGGTGATCCCACCCACGAGGCTCGGGCCAGACCCACACGAGGGCCGAGCTTCCCTCATCCAAGAGCGGCGCTGGCTGCTCCACGGCATCGGTCTCCTCGGCGTCGACCACCTCCTGCGCCCGGGAAGTATCGTCGGAGGAGATCGGATAGACCACCGCCTCCCGGGCGCCCTCTCGCAACAACAGTGGGATCTGAACCAAGGGCACCACCGAGGCCTCCGCCGCCTACATCTCTGCCTCCTGCACAGACGGCCTTGCCACCATCACGATAGTCTTGGTGACCTCAGGGGCTCCGGCCTCTACGATTATGGCCTCGGCGGTCTCGGGGGCTCTGGCCTCCGCCATCATGGCCTCGGCAGACACGGAGACACTGACCGCGGCCACCGCGGTCGCAGCGGTCGTAGGCGCCGTAGCCTTCATCGCCTTAGCCTCGGAGACCCCGGGGGCCTCGGCAACAAAGGGCACGCCGGCCCCATCTGACTCGTGAGCCTCGCCCCCACGAGGCGGAAGCGCTCCCTCCCTCGTCTGTGTAGGGGCCGCCTCGGCAGCCCCTCCTTGGGCGGCCGGCCCCCTTGGGTCGACCCTCACCGATGCCGCACCGCGTTGGATAGCGGCTTGTGCCTCCGCCACCTAGTGTGCAGAGGAGCCGGGGCTCGCCTTAAGCACCTTAAGGGGCGCCAAGGGGAGGTCGTCCGCAGGCCGCTTCCGACTAAGGAAAATTAACCAACAGGGTCAGCGCAAAACTAAAAAAGCGATTGAAAAACACCATGACCCTGCCAAGAATACACTTGCCTTGATCGGGGCGGCCCCCGCTTCGCCACGGCAAACCTCATCCGTAGCAGCGGAGGCGGCGGCAGAGGCGTCGCCTCCGTATCCATCGACGCCGATCGGTCTTTAGTGGACCCCGGCGCCCCTTCGGTCCTCTGCAGGAGCGGTGGCGTCGCCTCCGCCGCCACCCACTCCACCACGGCCACCGAGCCTACCGGGCTGACGGCGCATTTGCCTAACGCCCGCGCCTCAGGCGTGTCGGCCTCGGCCCCGGAGCGGGCAACCGCCGGCCTCGGGTCCGCTTCTCCTCCCCTTCCCGAGGGTGCCGGGCTGCTTGCCGACACCCCGGGCGCCACCTCCACAACATCAGGAAGGTGGTCTAGGGGACCTCACCCTCCCTCGACCTTGTCATCCCCGTCCGAGGCCTTCATCGACAACGACGTCGACGGGGATTCCTCCAGCAGAAGACCGTCCTTCTGTTGTTGACGGCGGCGCTTATCTAGCTCCTCGCGCGTGAGGATGTGCTTCGTGCGCTTCGCCACCTTGGCGTCCTTTCGCCTCTTCTGCGCATCGGCGTGAGCGCGGTTGACCGCCCGCCGCCCCGCGTCCTCGGGAACGGGAGGGGGAGAGGAACACACGTCCCTCATCCCCTGAAGGAACGACAGACGCACATGAGGGAACAAGGGGTAAGGGGAGACTGAGGAGGTTTAGAGGCTACAGCGGCGCACGACTTACCAGCGAAAGGAACCCCCGCGACGGCCGCATCACGATAGGGGTCAAGTTGCCGCCCCTCAACTTTGCCTCTACCGTCTCCCCCACCCGACGAAGAATCTCCTCCTCGGAAAGGGCGGAGGAGGACATCCGTGTGCCCTCAATGGGCTCACCCGGCTTCATCTCGAACAGCCGCCACCGCCGAGCCATCAGCGGCAGCACCCTCCGGTGGTGGAACACGGCCACAACCACAGCCACGGTGAGGCCATGGCCCCACAGCCTCGCCAGCCCCTCTAGGAGCGGCTCTAGCTTGGGCTGGTCGACCTTCGGGATGCCCCACTTCCACTTCTCAGGGCAACTCCCCACAATCCGCCCGGTGTAGGGGGGAAGCCCTCCGTCGTCGTTACGAAGGTAAAACCAACTCGTGTACCACCGGTGGTTGGAGGACACGAGTTGGGCCGGGATGTAGAGGTGCAGGCGGTCCTAACGCACTTGGAGAGTGCAGCCGCCGGCCCTCGCCGCCTTCCTCTTACCCGACGTGCCCATCAGCTTTGTAGTATGCCCCGCCCGAAACAGATGGAGCCACAACTCCCAATGGGGAGCGATCCCTAAATACCCCTCATAGACGGCAACAAAGATAGCCGCCTAAGCGATGGAGTTGGGATTAAAATTGTGGAGCTCCACGCCATAGTAGTGCGTGAGCGCCCGCATGAACCGGTCCGCCGGGACGCCGAGGCCGCGCTCATGGAAGGAGACGAAGCTTACGACATAGCTGTCGCGAGGCCTCGGCTCTGGCTCGCCGTACGGAGCAATCCACTCCGGCCTAGTGGAGTCGGTCACCAGGCGAAGGAGCCCACCGTCGACAAGCGACTGGAGCATCTCCTCGGTGACGTCCGACGGATCCCAAGGGTCCGCCTCGACAACAACGATGTCACCGGCCATGGGTGCGATGGAGGAATCAGGTGTGGCGGTGAGTCTTTTCTCTCCCTCCCATGCTCTCGCTTTTTTCTCGCTTTCTCCCTAGGCTCGCCCTTCCTCCTCTCCTTCTCAGCACTCGCTGCTCTAGCGACGGCTCGATGGGGGCGGCGCTAATGCAGGCGAGGTAAGACGAGGAGGGGCAAAACTCCCTAGGTATTTATGTAGGAAGGAGGCGAAACGAGCGGGCGATGAAGTTGGGGAAGTTTCCCCCCAATCCGGCATGGTTAACCACGAGCCGATTTCGCCGGCCCACGCGCCCACATCTCCCGCATTAAATGCGAGGACGGTTACGTCCCATCCACCACGCCACGCTCGGCCACTACAGCAGCAGGTGTCGTTTTGACTCCCGATGAAACTGCCTCAAAAGGCGCGCTGCTCATACCGAGCCAATAGGGAAGATATTCCCTGCGGCCTATTCCTTTCGTATGAAGGAACCGGGCTCTGAGCCTATTACGATCTAGGGGTTCGAAGGCTGGGCCCCAAAGGGTTTCGACAGCCGCCCCAGGATAATAGAGTTAGGGATGACCGCAGGCGAGCCCATACGGGGCCGAGGCCCAAGCAAGCGAAACGCTTGGGACGCCCAAAGTTGTGTCCGAGACTAGAGGAAAGTCTCCAAATGAGATCCCATCATAGGGAGGCACTGAGCCACCGAGGCCTAGCGAACGGCCTCGGCACCCACTAGAGACATCCTCTGGTACTCTTGGAGTGTGTCTCTGGACCGCTAGCCATCCCCTAGCGAACGGGGTACAGGCCTCCACTCGGACTACCCGATAACAGCTCACCGGAAGTGCCACCGCTCGTGCCCATCGAGGGTAGCGAGGCACATTCCACCCCTCCTTTTGAGCGAAAAGGAAGCGCGAGGGTTGCACAAAAAGCTAGGGGAACCCCCGACGGCCTTCTTGCTTTATGTAGAGGCTAGGGGGCTCTTCCTGCAACCTTGCCGAGACCCAGCGACCCAGCTCGCACTCAAAGGGGCTCAGCAAAACAAACCCTCCTTCCGAGCGAAAAGGAAGCATGAGGGTCGTACAAAAAGATAGGGGAGTCCCTGACGGCCCTCTCACCCTGTGCAGAGGCTAAGGGGCTCTTCCTGCTGTTGATGCAAAAGTGGATCTGCAAACACAAAGGGCTAATACCCGAATCGATATCCAAAGCGTGCCAGTCGATTTGACCTGCTAATCGACAAGGATGAAGATACGAACACTTTGGTCCTGACAACAGCGATACGCCCGGAAGTCACGGCCAAGAGGTGTTCACGCGGAACTCGAGAATCATCGAAGGTCGTATTGAAACGATGCAGCTCGCCGAATCAATGAGAACTCGTAAAAAGGGAAAAAATATGCAAATTGACGAAGTCACCGAAAAGTAAGTAGATGCAAATAGGAGTAAAAATTGGTTTTGATATTGATTGATATATCTATTACATTGCCCCTTACTCCATATTTATACCCTGATCTAAAGAGACACAACCAAACACAACTAGGACACTAATCCCATATCTAAGGAAACACGTGACTCTTACATGAATCATACTCTAACTAATATAGAAAAGGAAATCAACTTCTATCTATTTCCCTGTCCGCCTCAATTACGATGGAAATCTCACCGTTCTCCTTCCCATCGGCATACTCCCTATTTCATCGGCAGTAGTCTTCAAGTCTTCCTTCATCGGCATACTCCCTGTTTCATCGGCAGTAGTCTTCAAGTCTTCCTTCATCGGCATCGACAACAACACCTCCAACCTCATCGGCAACGCCCGAGTCCAAATCAACCTTTCCATCGACCATCACCAGCTATCGGCAACCATCTTTACAAGCTGGCTTTCATCGGCTATCCAAGTATTCAATAACTTTCCCCTTGCCGATTAGTCCACTCCGATTATTTTGACACGTGCAAAAAACGGTGTCAACACATGCCCCCCCAATTTCGGAGTATAAAACCATTAATGCTCCGAAATTTACTCTAGATAACGCTTGCCTTCGCCCGATTACCGTAACTCATTCTCCAAGCCAAAACTTGATTTGTTATCAAATCCAATCAAATCTAATCTTGATTCACGCACTTCAGTAAATATCGCACAATCGCCAACCACTCTTGCCTTGATTATGGTTAAGATACCGAAACAATAACCCATCGGCAAGATCTTAACATGATAATGCTGCCATTTTCAGAATTAAAATATCCTGTATCGATATCCCTTCCAAGTCATGATTACTTGTCATCAACTCATCTGTACAATCCCCTGATTATCGCGCAAACAGTTACCATATCCCTCTGAACCGCCTTGACCTTCAGCCTCCAATCCTTGGCATTCTCTCTCTCCGGCGGCGACTCCGACGAACAACCGCGCGACCCCAACCAACAAGAACCCTTCTCCGGCGCTAACTTCAAGTTTCCGGCTCGTACCTCCACCTTCCTCAAGACAATGGCCATCAACTTCGACGTCCCCGCGGTTCGCTCCACTTCCATTGCCCTTTACTTTGATCTTTTCGCAAATTCATTCAGTTGGTGATTTTTCCTTTCTTCTGTTCTCTGGATTCTATAACCTTAGGAACTGCGCAACAAATTAGTTATCCCAACCGATCAGCCGCACGTTCAATGCCTTGGACCAATGGGCAACCCAGATCCAACCGATCTGATCAATGCAGAGGTTAACAGAATCCCCTTTAGAGCCCAAAATTTCTCTCTGAATTTGTGGAAAGACACATTCCGATCTTGGCCCAAAACCACCAAAGGGTGGAAAGATTGGTACTTGAGGGTTAATAGATCGATGCAAGTATACTGGGCAGAACGAAGGTTAGACCAATGCATTAGGCTTTCTATTGCCGATATGCAGAAAAATGAATCAATGATAATTGCAGCTGCTTATTTCTAGTCAGACACGACCAACACTTTTATGTTTGGACATGGCCCAGCTACCCCTACCCTTGCCGATATCCACATGCTTACTGGCTTGGACATCTCAACTGCCGATGAAGGCTCCATTTATGGTAGAAAGCCTGAATATAGGGTGAATACCCGCAACATCGGCGGTTGGACAGGATATATTCAAGAATACCAGAAGACCGGGACACTTAACCAGAGGGAACATGCCACATTCCTGAATATGTGGTTAGAAAAATTTATCTTCTGTGGTCGATCAGTAGGACCAACCAACGCCTTCCTCCCTGCAGCTGAACTTTTGGCTAATGGCGTAAGGTTTCCTCTTGGCCGATACCTTCTGAGCTCCACTTATCATCTTCTTCATCAAGTGTCTTAGAAACTTTTGCTTGGCGAACCCATCGGCAACCTGGGAGGCCCGTGGTGGTTTATCAACATGTGGCTGAATGCCCATATGCACAAACGTTTGCAATGGGACTTTTTTGCTCAACAATTCCCACGAGAAATTGCTGAAGACTATGTGCTTGGGGATGATGAATCAGCAACACGCTCACCCCTCAATTTTGGTGAAGCCATAATTGTCCTTCCTGGAACAGAAGCCAACGAAGACCAAATCGGCAGATTCTTTCAAAGCTTCTACAATGGTCTTTCTCGTGATCATAGGGCCTGGGTGCCTTATATTGACGAAGAAAACAGATTCCCCCTTCTTTTCAACTTTGCCGATGACACTCTGAACCAAGATAATGAGCTCATGATGGCTATCATCACTCCCAGGGCAATTCCAGTAAACACATTCGGCAGCGGGAAAAATACCAACACTACATATGAATTTTACAACCCATCGGCAGTATCCCGCCAATTGGCTTTTGGGCAACTGCCAATCAAACTCTGCTTTGCCGATGTGATCAAACCCAGGGAAACAATCACCTGCGGAACAGATTGGAACATGGTAGTACAACTCTCCCCCGATGCCGATACTACAGATGTTGATATATCCACCTGGACACCAATATCTTTCATCACTGAGTCATATAAGCAATGGTGGCGAGAGTGGAAAGAACAACTGTTCGCAACTTCTGCTCACACATATCGGCACATGATCGACCCTGAATATGCCATCCCTGACGACGCGGTAAATTTCCTTTAACTCCCTTCTGCTTTTCCCTTCATATATCAGTAACTGATTCTCTTGTAACAGGTTAACAACCCAGCACCATCGGTGAGCAAAAGTGGGAAACCCTTCAATATCCGGCCTGTTTCCCCAACATCGCCGATCGGCTACAATGCTCCCACCTTAGCCGCTTTGACCCACCAGAAGATTCGTACCAAGACCATCACTTCCAAGTCCAAATTGGCTACATCCAGGACTACTCCATCGGCCGCTGCTACAACCTTGGTCAAAGCATTCAAGGTAACAACCTTGTTTATTTTTACTTATGCCGATCACAAACTGTATTAACCTTAATCATCAGGGGGTAAGAGCTGCTACTGGATCGTCATCGGCAATTCCGCCGATATCAAGCACCACTTCTTTCGATGAACCTTCAGAGGTAGCTTCTTGACTTTACATTTTATCTGTTAAATATCATATCTCACACTTGTTTTGCAGCAACAATTGGGTACATCGGCAAACGTACCAGATGTCCAAGCTTCACGACCAACAAGTGTCGATGCCCCCCAGCCAATCGTTGCCGATGCCCAAGCAAAGCGCAAAGCTTCAATAGATACTGAAGCACAGCCAAAACGACAAAGGTCCATGCCGATCCCTACATCTACCCCAATGTCATCGGTCATCATACCTCAAGAGCCCACCACCAATGAAGTCACAGAGGATATCCCATCGGCAAGCTCAGCCGATCCCCCACACGACATACTCCAGGTTGCTTCCTCCAGTCAAGCACAGGAAATTGCCTTGAAACAGGTAAACCGATCAACCTAGCTGATCTACAATACTCGTACTTACCCCTAACTGATCTCCTTTTCTCTCTCTCAGGAACAAGATTCTCCGAACAGCCTATTTTCCTTTGCCATTGACATTTCTGACGACGATGGAGAGGAGACAAGTTCTTCCCTTGCACTGGGAACAATATCGGCAGAGACTAAATCCAAGTTGGAAACCCTCCTGAACTTGCTACAACAAGGTACCGCCCAACTGGTAGATGACTCGGACCCCGCAAAGGAAATTTTCAAAACAATTCGTGGCCAGGTCCCTGCCAATGTTGAAGAAGTACTTTTCCCAGCAGCTCACTTAGAAAGCCGCCAACTGCAATATCAACGGGCTGCTCAGCGCATTGCCGATAGAGCAGCTCAGGCTCAACTCAAGGAAGAGATGCTACGACTGAAACAGATTGCCGATGAGAAGCACAAGGGCATCGGCAACTTGCAGAATTCGGGCGCTGAACTCAAGCAGAAAATCTTAGATTTATCAGCAAGGAAGATGGCTCTATTGGCTGAATTGAAAGAAGTCGAGGCAGCCTTAACTTATGCCCAACAAGAAGAAAGCCAGCTACCCGATGCCATCAAGGCCCTTCAGCAAGAAAGAGACATCCAGGCTCGCAAAGCCTTGGCCATGAAGAAAAGACTCAAGCCTGTGGAGGGTGTTGCCGATGACGATATCAAAGAAATGGAAGAAGCCGACCAGATTCGCCTGCGTGCGATATTAGCTATCCAATCCTTGTTGAACGTGTAATCTTATTTATTGTATCGGCACTTTATGAGACATTGGCATTCTTGCATAATCCTAGCCGATAGTACTGTTATCGGCACTTATACTTTTACGCATCCATCCAGATACTAGGATAATATTTCTTTAAATATTTTCCATTTAACGCTCTGGGAAACACAACCCCTTCGAGGGTTTCTAAAATATATGCATTACCAGGAACAGACTGATTTATCCGATATGGACCTTCCCAATTAGGAGACCACTTTCCAAACTTTGAACTTTTAGTCCCAATCGGTAAAATCAATTTCCAGACCAGATCTCCATCGGCAAACTCTTTTACTTTCACCTTCTTGTCATACCATCTAGCTACTCTTTTCTTATTTTCTTCGATACTAACTAAAGCCCTTAACCGATGACCCGTCACATCTTCCAACTCATCCTTCATAAGAGTATTATAATCATCGGCTGTCAGCTGATTTTGAGAACGTATTCGTCTAGAGCCAACCTTAATTTCCCAAGGCAATACTGCATCATGTCCATATACTAACTGATAAGGCGTTACTTTGATTGCACCATGACATGACATCCGATATGACCACAAGGCCTCATTTAATACTGTATGCCACCTCCTAGGATTTTCTTCAATTTTGCGCTTAATGAGTTTGATGATCCCTTTGTTAGAAGCCTCAGCTTGACCATTAGCTTGAGCATAATATGGAGAAGAATTTAAAATTTTAATTCCCATACCTACAGCAAACTCATCAAATTCTCCTGATGTAAACATAGTGCCCTGATCGGTAGTGATAGTCTGAGGAATACCAAATCGGTAAACAATATGCTCTTTCACAAAATCAATCATATTGACCGATGTCACCTTTTTTAAAGGAATTGCCTCAACCCACTTTGTGAAATAATCGGTAGCAACCAGAATAAATTTATGTCCTTTACTCGATGACGGATAAATCTGACCAATGAGATCAATAGCCCATCCCCGAAACGGCCACGGTTTGATTATAGGATTCATAGCCGATGCAGGCGCTCTTTGAATATTACCAAACTTTTGACACCCCTGGCATCCTTTAAAATATTTAAAACAATCTTCAAGAATAGTCGGCCAATAGTACCCATTCCTTCTGATCATCCATTTCATCTTGAAAGCCGATTGATGTGCCCCACATACTCCTTCATGAATTTCACCCATCAAGCTTTTCGATTCATCATTGCTAACACATCTAAGTAAAACTCCATCTATAGTTCGATAATATAATTCATCATCGAGGAGCACATATTTTGTAGCTTGGAACCTTATACGTCTCTCAACCTTTCTATATGGATCCTTTAAATAATCGACAATCTCTTTTCTCCAGTCATCGGTATCAACTGCCGATGTTAGCACTTCCTGAATAGGCTGATACCCGGAAGCATGCTGAGCTAGTCGATTAGCTTCCTTATTATGCAATCGAGAGATATGTTCAAGACGAAAATCTCTAAATCCTTTCAACAATTGCAAACATCCTTCATAATACGAAATTAAAGCTTCACTTCGGCATTCATAAGTTCCAGCCAATTGATTTATAACTAGCATAGAATCACCAAAGATTTCAACAACATCGGCACGTATCTCCTTCAACAATTCTAACCCTTTTATCAAGGCTTGGTACTCAGCTTGATTGTTTGTCGCTGTAGCAACAATCGGCAATGAAAACTCATATTTCCTTCCTTGAGGTGAAATTAACACAATGCCGATACCTGCTCCTTCACCACATGTGGACCCATCGAAGAAAAGTGTCCAGGGAGCAATCTCCAGAGAGTCCACTGTATTACAATGCTGAGTGACAAAATCAGCCATCACTTGCCCTTTAACTGCCTTAGTTGATTTGTAACGTAGTTCAAATTCTGATAATGCTAAAATCCATTTGCCGATTCTACCACTTAATATCGGCATCGACAGCATATACTTGACCACATCGTCTTTGCATATGACCGTACATTCGGCAGATAACAAATAATGCCTTAATTTGACACAAGAAAAGTATAAACACAGACACAATTTTTCAATGGCCGAATACCTCGTCTCAGCATCCACTAATCTTCTGCTCAAATAATAAATAACACGTTCTTTCCCTTCAAATTCTTGAATAAGAGCTGAACCAATAACTGTATCATCAGTTGACAAATATAACCTGAAAGGCTTCCCATGTTGAGGTGGAACTAGCACTGGAGGATTTGATAAATATTTTTTAATTTCATCAAGGGCTA
Source organism: Miscanthus floridulus (assembly GCF_019320115.1). Classification (NCBI taxonomy): domain Eukaryota; kingdom Viridiplantae; phylum Streptophyta; class Magnoliopsida; order Poales; family Poaceae; genus Miscanthus; species Miscanthus floridulus. The sequence goes on along the minus strand of NC_089581.1, from coordinate 151,968,616 downwards.
ATTGCTGTTCAACTCCCCATACAAATTCCTGATCAGCTTTCAATTTAAGTAGTGGGCTGAAAGCCTTGATCTTACCCGACAGATTAGATATGAATCTTCTAATGAAATTTATCTTACCGATCAAAGATTGCAATTCAGTCTTATTGGCAGGAGCAATCACCTTGTTAATTGCATCAATAGACTTCCTACTGATTTCAATGCCCCGCTGATGTACCATAAAACCCAAGAATTGTCCTGCCGATACACCAAATGCACATTTATTAGGATTCATCTTCAATCCATGCTTCCTTGTGCACTCCAGTATCTTTCGCAGATCGGCTAAATGTGCTGTGATATCTCCAGACTTAATCACTACATCATCAATGTAGATCTCCACTAATGTGCCGATGTATTCATGAAAAATAAAGTTCATAGCTCTTTGATAAGTAGCACCGGCATTTTTCAAACCAAACGTCATGACTATCCACTCGAATAACCCCACATGACCTGGACATCTGAAAGCAGTTTTGGGAATATCTTCCTCAGCCATGAATATTTGATTGTAACCTGCATTACCATCCATGAAGCTGATAATTTGATGTCCAGCCGCAGCATCAATCAACAAATCAGCAATCGGCATTGGATAGCCATCCATCGGTGTGGCTTTGTTGAGATTCCTGAAATCAATACAGACACGAAGTTTTCTATTTTTCTTATAAACAGGAACCACATTAGAGATCCACTCTGCGTATCGACATTGCCGAATAAACTTTGCTTCAATTAATTTAGTTATCTCGGCCTTAATGTCAGGAAGTACATTAGGGTTGCATCGGCGCGCTGGCTGCTGATGTGGCCGAAATCCAGATTTGATAGGTAACCGATGTTCAACTATCGATCGGTCTAATCCAGGCATCTCAGTATAATCCCAAGCAAAACAATCTTTATATTCTTTTAACAAATCTGTTATTTGCTGCTTACACTTGGAATCTAACTTAGCACTAATAAAAGTAGGTCTTGACCTATCACCATCACCAATATCTACTTCTACTAAATCATCTGCCGATGTGAACCCTTGACCTAATTTTCCATCATCGGCAAACCTATCCATTAAAACTCCTCTTCAGAACCGACTGCTTGGATCGGTGGAATTTCATAGTCAGCAACTCTAAGGAACTCTTTTTCCCAAGCTTCTCCTGATATGCATTTAGTTCGCTCATAAGTATCTGATTCTGCCGATGCGATGATATAAGAAGAATCACCAGGGACGACCTCAATCTTATCCCCAATCCACTGTACGAGGCATTGATGCATTGTAGAAGGAATACAACAATTAGCATGAATCCAATCCCTCCCTAGAAGCAGATTATATGCACCCTTGCCGTTAATAACAAAGAACGTCGTTGGCAAGGTTTTGCTGCCGATAGTCAATTCAACGCACACTGCCCCTTTAGCTGGTGACACATTGCCTTCAAAATCTTTCAACATCATATCGGTTTTGGTCAAGTCTTGATCTCCCTTACCAAGCTTCCGATACATCACGTAAGGCATAATATTAATCGCAGCCCCTCCATCAATAAGTACCTTAGACACAGGCTGCCCATCAACTCTGCCCTTCACAAATAAAGCCTTAAGATGCTGTCTCTCGTCATCGGTAGGTTTCTCAAAAACAGCCATCATTGGATCTAGTGTTAACTGAGCTACTTGATCAGAGAGAACAAATTCTTCCTCATTATCAGATAGTGCCAAAAACTCCATCGGCAACATGAATACCATATTAACATCTGCCGATGGACCCTTATTTTTGTGTTTTACCTGCCACTGCTGATGACCGGGCCTTTCATTGGAGGAATTTTCCTCCTGGTATAAATCCTCCTGACGCTCACGTTGCATCCTCCTTCTCTGCGTCTTTGTCAGACCCTCTGGGCACCATCGAGGAAACTTGGTTTTCCAAACCGGCTGATAACAAGTCCTAGTTGGTTCTACACGACGTATATTAGGGTCCCTGTAGAATATTTCCTCATCGGGAACTCTTGCGTTTGCCATCTCCTCAAGCTCCTCTTGATTCCTTGGAAAATATCCAACGCGTTTACCAAGCCTCTCATGTACACTAAGTCTGCCCCCCAGCCGATCATGCACTGATGCTCTGCCTCTGATCGGCTCATTGATAGACAAACCCCGATTACCAAGTTGAAACCTCCTTTCTGAGCGATTGACCCCATAATAACCATTACACTCAGGGCAATTTTCAACAGTTGGCAATTTAATACCTTCTTCCCAGCAATGGATGAAAAACGGACATCTCCAATGATCTTTATGTCGATTCCATTCTTCCTGACGTCTCACTTCTTGCTGTTGTCGATATCGGTCATTACGTTGACGCCAACCCTCCTGCTGCCTCCGATGAGTAATTACAATGCCAGGTCGAGGAGGATTTTTGGAACTACTGCTTTCTCCTAGCAAACCCTTACTTTTTGCATCATCGGTAGTTATCCGATGTTGGGGGTCCACTGACGCGTTTTTCTCAGCAGCCTCTGACGTCAATACCTTGGTCTTCCCTTTGGCATCCAACATATTTGCCGGAAAAGGGTGTTGATCAATTTTCATCGGCTTCTGGGCCTTGGAAGTACCAAACTTAATTCTCCCAGATTCAATAGCCGATTGTAACTGTTGCCTGAATACCTTGCACTCATCTGTACTGTGTGAAGTTGCATTGTGCCATTTGCAGTACAAGATCTTCTTCAACTCTTCTGCCGATGGGATCACATGATTAGGTGACAGCTTAATTTGGCCCTCTTGAAGCAGAAGATCAAATATTTTATCGGCCTTGGTGATATCAAAGGTAAACTTTTCTGGCTCTTTTTGACCAAAGGGACATGATATCGGCTTTTTATTCTTAACCCACTCAGCTAAGCCGATAACTGGTTCTTCATCAGAGTCAGAATCTCCTACTTCTTCAACAAATGATACCTTTTTACTCCAATTCTTTTTAGGTTCAAAAACCCTAGTATCTTGATCAGAGATCCTTTGCACAAGATGACTGAGGCTTTCAAACTCCTGAGAAGCATATCTGTCTTTAAGATGTGGCAATAACCCTTGGAAAGCCAGATCGGCAAGCTGCCGATCATCCAGCACCAGGCTGTAGCACTTATTTTTTACATCTCGTAGCCTTTGCACAAAGCTCTCTACCGATTCATCATTACGCTGTCTCAATTTTACTAAATCGGTAAGCTTCTTTTCATGGATTCCAGCAAAGAAATACTTATGGAATTGTTTTTCTAGATCAACCCAAGTAATAATAGAATTTGGTGGTAATGAAATGAACCATGTAAATGCTGATCCAGACAAAGATGATGAAAATAATCGAACTCTTAATTCATCTCTGTTAGCTGCTTCTCCACATTGAATAATGAAGCGATTGACATGTTCCATTGTTGATGTATCATCTTGCCCAGAGAATTTAGTGAAATCCGGTACCTTGTACCGATTTGGGAGAGGAATTAAATCGTATGCAGGAGGGTATGGAGTCCGATAAGAATAAGTATTGACCTTGGGCTTTATCCCAAACTGATCCTTCAGAATTTCTGCTATCTTATCGGCCCAAAAAGCATCAGCCTCCTGCTGACGAACCGGTTGAATTTCTACAGGTGCCTGCTGACATCCCTCCACATATCTTTGTGGCCCACGATCTCCAGCAATCGGCATATTTGCCGTTACTTGTGGTCCATTAGCCTGTTGGAAAGGATTCATCGGCTGGGCTGCCGATGCTTGATTCTGGAAACCAGCTTGCATATGACCTTGTTGAATCCCTGCAACCTGCTGATTTCGCTGAACTGCATGTTGAACAGGTAACTGTCCTGACCAATCATTATTAGAACTCATCGGTACAAAACTTACCGATGGCTGGTAATTTGCTGATATTGTTGGATAATTAAAACCGGTTTGAGGCATGAACTGAACCCCAGTTTGACTCATAGCAGGGGCTTTCTGCTGCATCGGCAGTAAGCTCGCCGATGGACTTGAATTGAATGTTTGAACCATAGGCATCTAGAAACCTCCTGAAGTTGGTTGCACAGAAGTAGCTACGGCATATTGAGGCACTTGAGCCATCGGCGAAACGGCCGATGGTATAGGCGCTCTTCCTACTGCATCAAACACTTGAGGCAATCTAGGATTGAAAGCAGATGACTCTGGAGGCATGCCATATCCCCACCAACTAGTAGGAATCTGGTTATTCTGGGACACAGGGCCTGACATAGCCGATGCCGATAGATCTGTATTAAGCTGAACTCGCCCTCCTGGTAGTACCTGATCTGATTATATCGGTGTAGATTGAATATTAGGTGAACCTGCCAATACTGGAGGGGAAGTAACTTCCGTACCCACAACGGCCGAAGGAGCCGATGGAGTTTTGACAGATGCCGGCTCTGGTTGATGATAGGCAGGCCCAACGTAATGTGGTGCCGCTTGTCCTTCTTTGAGAGTTCGAACCACAGCATTATGAACAGTATTGGACAGCACATTGGAATGATTAATCAAAGCATGATTTACTGCAGAATTAACCATCTCTTGAAGTTTACCAGGATTGGAGTCAAAGGTAACCTGCCGAGGCAACGGCAAATCTTGCTTCTGGATGACTTGTCCACTCTTGTTCAAGCTAAACGATCTCAGACAAAGCTACTTGTATTCTTCTACAGCCTTTTCCATAGCCTGCCTCTGTTCTTCCTTGAGATCTTCTTCTGATACTGCGATAATGTTCCCTGAATCGATCTCAGGATTGAACATATTGATTGATTGGTCCCACTGGGCGTGCCAAAAGATGTGTTGATGCAAAAGTGGATCTGCAAACACAAAGGGCTAATACCCGAATCGATATCCAAAGCGTACCAGTCGATTTGACCTGCTAATCGACAAGGATGAAGATACGAACACTTTGGTCCTGACAACAGCGATACGCCCGGAAGTCACGGCCAAGAGGTGTTCACGCGGAACTCGAGAATCGTCGAAGGTCGTATTGAAACGATGCAGCTCGCCGAATCAATGAGAACTCGTAAAAAGGGAAAAAATATGCAAATTGACGAAGTCGCCGAAAAGTAAGTAGATGCAAATAGGAGTAAAAATTGGTTTTGATATTGATTGATATATCTATTATATTGCCCCTTACTCCATATTTATACCCTGATCTAAAGAGACACAACCAAACACAACTAGGACACTAATCCCATATCTAAGGAAACACGTGACTCTTACATGAATCATACTCTAACTAATATAGAAAAGGAAATCAACTTCTATCTATTTCCCTGTCCGCCTCAATTACGATGGAAATCTCACCGTTCTCCTTCCCATCGGCATACTCCCTATTTCATCGGCAGTAGTCTTCAAGTCTTCCTTCATCGGCATACTCCCTGTTTCATCGGCAGTAGTCTTCAAGTCTTCCTTCATCGGCATCGACAACAACACCTCCAACCTCATCGGCAACGCCCGAGTCCAAATCAACCTTTCCATCGACCATCACCAGCTATCGGCAACCATCTTTACAAGCTGGCTTTCATCGGCTATCCAAGTATTCAATAACTTTCCCCTTGCCGATTAGTCCACTCCGATTATTTTGACACGTGCAAAAAACGGTGTCAACACCTGCAAACACGCCGAGACCCCACAACTCGGGCCCATGCCAAAAAGGGGCCACGGCAAACAAACCCTCACGTGCGAGGGGCGTATAAAAAGTCAGGGGAACTCCCGACGGCCCTCTCACTCTGCGTAGAGGCTAGGGGCTCTTCCTGCAACCTTGCCGAGACCAGAATGGGCTCGGCAAACAAACCCTCCTTCCGAACAAAAAGGATATGTGAGGGGCGAATAAAAAAAGTCAGGGGACCCCCGACCGTCCTCTTGCTCCAGGCGAAGGCTCGGGGGCTCCTCTTGCACCCAAAGACCAAGACAAACGGTTCAAAGCCATGCTAGAAGTTTCATTACAAACACGATAAAGGGCACCGAGCCCGTTACGGTCTAGGGGTTCGAAGGCTGGGCCTCCAAGAGGTTTTGACAGCCGCCCCAGGGCAATAGAGTCAGGGACGACTTCGGGGTGAGCCTACGAATGGCCCAGGCCCGAACAAACAGTCGCTCGGGGCGTCCTAAGTTGTGTCCGAGACCGGCAGGAAAGTATCCGAATGGGATCCCACCGTAGGGAGGCACCGAGCCACCGAGGCCCAGCAAACGGCCTCGGCACCCACTAGAGAAATCCTCCGGTACTTTTGGAGTGTGTCTCTAGACTGCTAGCCGTCCCCTAGCGAATGGGGCTTGGGCCTCCACTCGGACTACCCGATAACAGCTCACCAAAAGTGTCCACGCTCACGCCCATCGAGGGTAGCCTGGCACATTTCACCCCTCCTTCCGAGCGAAAGGAAGCGTGAGGGACATACCCAAAGTCAGGGGGACCCCTGACGAACCTCTTGCTTCGTGCAGAGGCTAGAGGGCTTTTTTTCTGCAGCCTCGCTGAGACCCCTGCAACCCAAACTTGCGCTCATGGGCTCGACAAATGCAATAAGAACTAATCGCTCAAACGCGAAAATGGAGAAAGCCCCTAGAGGAGTAACTTCACTCCTTCAGGGGCTCGGGGGCTACACCCGGCGGGTGCGCTCGCGCGCACCCACCGGAACCTCAAAAAACAAACCAATTCCTACGGAGCGGGCATAAACCCAGCCTCGACAAACCCTCAGGGAGAGTGCACGCACTCACCCCGAGGCTCGGGGGCTACTATCGGGTACCTTAGAATGGGGTACCCCAAGCAAACATCAAATGGGTCGCTGAAATCCCATTGAAAAAATAAAGCTAGAAGGTAAGCCATGGGACCCTCACCTGCCACGACCGAGCCCACCGGGCCCTCCTCCACCTCGCCTCGAGCCTCGAGCAGGAGGTCTCGGCATCCTGGAACAAACTTCGCCTCGCGCGAGGCTCCCCAGGGAAGGCCTCGGTAGGGGGCGCTGTCTCCGTCTCGCCCGAGGCTCTCCAGGGAAGGCCTCGGCAGGGGGTACATCCTTCGTATCGCGTGAGGCGCCTCGCGCAAGGCCTCGACAAGGAGCTCGATTTCCATCTCGCATGAGGCCTCAGTCTCTGTGTCGCTTGAGGCCGGGTCGCCCACAGCCCGTCACCCCCCGCCTCAACCGACCCTCAAGACAACGTGTCATGTCCCATTAATGCTTCAACCACTCCCGCAATCTTAGCCGGACGACGGCTCAACGCCACAGAATGGCCGACGTGACCCGAGGTCGCATCAGCACCATGCCGACCGGTACAGGGCATGGCGGGGATCACCGGCCACTGTGTCCTAACGTTGTATCCATGATCAGCGCCATATCGGCTGGGACAGGGTACGGCGGGGATTACCGGCCACTGTGTCCTAACGCTGTGTCCACGATCGGCGCATACCGGCTGGGACAAGGTACGGTGGGGATTACCGGCCACTATGTCCTAACACTGTACCCACGATCAGCCGCCCACTCGAAGCCTCAGCACTGTACACCAAGGTCTCGGCTATCTTGGGGTTCGTGCCTGCCGAGACCCCTCCACCATGGTGCAGCCTCGACACCGACCAAGTCTCGGCCTCGCGCGCAGTCCGTCCACAGTGGCTTGCACGTCCACCACCGCACCCACTCCGAGGTAGTCCCAGGGCTCCCATGACGCACAGGATCTGATGGGACGGCCACGCCGCCCTAGTGCTCCAAGGACGGATCACTCCGACGACCACACCGCCACAGGAACAGGCTACAGGGCCCGGACACGCCGCCTCTGTTCACACGGCACCGTATAGTTAGCTCATGTACCATCCTAGTCCTCCCTTAGGCTATAAAAGGAGAGGACTTGGGCTATTTAAGAGGAGGGAGAACACCTAGTAACACCCACACACACACGCACATCCCTGCCGCCTGAGAGCAACGTCTCAAGCGGCTCGCACGACACCCTGCCGAGACCTAGGACCAGCTCCCTCTCTCCTTCAGCTTGTAACCCCCTACTACGAGCACCTCGGTGCAAGGAATACAAGATCGATCTCTTAGACTGGACGTAGGGCCTCGATTGCCTGAACTAGTATAAACCTTGTGTCTCTTTGCATCACCATCCAGAATCGGGAGCACGCAGAACAAATTCACTGGTTGGTTGAGGACCCCTCGGTCCGAAACACCGACACAACGGTTGCACAGCAAGAGAATGTGACTTCCTACTTAAGGCATCTGCTACTACATTTGCCTTTCCCGGATGATAGTGCACATTCAGATTATAATCCTTTATCAGCTCTAACCATCTTCTCTATCGCATATTCAACTTAGACTGAGTAAATATGTACTTAAGACTCTTATGATCTGTAAAGATATTGCACACATTCCCAAGCAAGTAGTGTCTCGAAATCTTTAGAGCATGCACAACGGCCGCAAGCTCTAACTCATGCGTAGGATAGTTAACCTCATGCTTCCTCAACTGACATGAGGCATAAGCAATGACCCTTCCATCTTACATCAGAACACATCCTAAACCATTCTTTGATGCATCGCAAAACACATCAAACGGCTTCTCTATATTCGGTTGCGCTAGAACAGGAGCAGTGGTTAGCAAATTCTGCAAGGTGCAGAAAGCTACCTCACACTCCTCTGTCCAAACAAACTTATGATCCTTCTATAACAAACTTGTCATTGGCTTGGCAATCTTCGAGAAGTTTGGTATAAAACGATGATAGTAACCGGCTAATCCAAGAAAACTCCGAACCTCATGAACTGTTCTTGGTGCCTTCCAATCCATAACCTCTTGTACCTTACTAGGATCCACTGAGATTCCATTCTCAGATAACACATGACCGAGAAAAGAAACTTTCTTCAGTCAGAACTCACATTTACTAAACTTAGCATACAACTGGTGATCTCTGAGTCTAGTCAAGACAATTCTTAGATGCTCTGCATGATCCTATTCGTTCTCTGAGTATACTAGAATGTCATCAATGAACACAATCACAAACTTATCCAACTTCAGCATAAAGACCGAATTCATTAGATACATAAAGTATGCAGGAGCATTTATCAAACCAAAGGACATGACAAGATACTCGTACAAACCAAATCTGGTGGAGAACGCGGTCTTGGGTATATCTTGTGGTCTAATCTTGATTTGATGGTACCCTGATCTCAAATCTATCTTGGAGAACACCTTGGCTTTTGACAATTGATCAAACAACATATCAATCCAAGGTAGAGGATACTTGTTTTTAATTGTCACCGCATTCAGTGGCCGACAGTCCACGCACATCCATAAGGAGTTATCCTTCTTCTTCTTCACAAATAGTGCGGGACATCCCCATTCCGATGAACTTGGATGAATTAAACCCTTAGTCAATAGATCTTGGAGTTGTTTCTTCAACTCGGCTAATTCATTTGGAGGCATCCGATAAGGCCTTCTTGAGATTGGTGGTGTTCTAGGGATTAACTCAATGGCAAACTCAACATCTCTGTCCGGTGGAAGACCGGGTAACTCATCTGGAAACACGTTCGGAAACTCGCACGCTACTGGAATCTTGGCTAGAAGAGTAGTTTGGACTGCACAAGTTGTACTGGCTAGATCTATTCTCCGAGGTAAGGTTACATGAAATGTACCTTCTCCAACAGGTTCCTTGAGAGAATTGCTTCTTCCTCCAACATCAATTACTACTCCCATCTTATTCATCCAATTCATTCCCATAATCACATCCAGAACTAGCCCTAGCATAACTATCAAGTTAAGCTTATACTGCCTATCTGCTATACTCAGGGTTACCCCCTGGATTATCTGATTAGTTAACAGATCAGCCCCAGCTGAACTTATCCGATAAGCACATTCCAATTCAACTATCTTTTGCTCATACTTTCTTGCAAATGCTTGACTTATGAATGAATGAGATGATCCAGAATCAAACAAAATGACTGCAGGATGATTATTGATAGAAAACATACCGGCTGTCATGGGCTCTCCTTCCGGGATGTCATCAATGGTGGTGTGGTGCACACGAGCTTGGTACTGATTCTGCTGCTTCTTGGGATATGGGCAAAACTTCACAAAGTGCCTAGGTTGATTGCAGTTAAAACACGGTCCTCTTACTTGAGTAGCAGCTCCAGATGAACTGCCTTGTCTGGTCTTGGCTTGTGGCACTGCCATCTTGAATGGCTTCTGATTCCTCAAAGGTTGCTAGGCATTCTGATTCCTCCACCGGGGTGGCCTAAACCTTGCACCAAGGGTAGGCGAACGATACGCAGAACAATTTGCCATCGGGGCCCTTGGCTAGGACGGACCTGACTCAAAAGCCCTCTTGCGAGTCTTGGATGCAGCATATACATTATTGTTCTTTTCTTGCTTTAAGCAGTCACTAACAAAGTCATTGAAACCAGTTCTCGTGTTGGTACCCACGTGCTTCATCATCTTGGGATTCAGACCTCTCTTGAAACTAGCGATCATTTTGGCATCGGTATTCACTATGTCAGAGGCATAGCAACTAAGATTGTTGAATGCATGTAGATACTATGTCATAGTCTTGGTGCCTTGATTCAGTGCTAGAAATTCTCCCAACTTCATTTCTGTCAAACCAGGTGGAATGTAAACTCCACGAAAAGCCTCAGTGAATTTCCTCCAAGTAATGTGGGCATTTGGGGGAAAAGTGGTGCGGTGGTGCTTCCACCACATTCCTGCAGGGCCTTGTAGCTGATGAGCTACATACTCAGTCTTCAACACTTCTGTCATCCTTAGAACATGAAACTTATCTTCCATGGTGTTTATCTACTCTTCTGCATCCAATGGCTCTGCCGCTTCTTTGAAAATTAGTGGTCTGGTGTCCATAAAGTCCTTGAAACTGCTATGCTGATTCGCTTCATGTCCACCTAGGTTTAACCCACGGCGGGTGTTGTCAGCAATGTGGCGCAATGCAGCTTCCATGTTCTGATGCATGCCCTCCATGTTGCATTGACTTCCAAGGAACTGTGTGAAGAATTGTTCCGTGGTGTACGGTAGAGGAGGAGGTGGTGGTGGATCACGGTTCTCATTCCTAGTGGCACTGCCACCTGCCTTAGCAGCATCATACACGGTTCGGCGAGTGTTCAGCATCTGCATATTTTAGCAACAGTAATTATTAGGCGATGTTGTAGAAATTGCAGGTGAATGAAAAATTATGCCGTACTGAATTCACTGGAGAGAATAAATTCATACAATAAAATAGGGGCACAATAAGTCATTCCAATTAACACAACAACCAAATTGCTAGCATACATACACTGGACTTTTGACGTTCAGATATCGCCACAAACACATCCAAGTTTTCCAACATTACATCAAGGTCTTAGTCTTTCTACTCATTATTACATGACAGACATGCCAACCATGCAAAAGGTCATCGCAAACTAAACCCTAGTAGCTAGCGCAACAACTACTAGCCTACTCATCATGGTCGTTGTCTAAGTCGGAGATGTCGACATTGTCACTATCCACATCATCGTTGTCATCATCAGCTAGTGCCTCAGGCTCTTTGGGATCCTCGTCCTCATCTAGATCTATCTCTGCTGCTCAAGGAGGAACTTAAGGGTGGAGCTGGTTATTCAGCTGATGAACCTCCTCATGTAGGTTATCGTTGTACTCTTCTGCATTGGCCAGCTGCTGCTCTAGCTCAACCTATCAAGCTCTCAGAACATCTTCTATAGACCAGGCTTCATTCCTCTAGTGGAGCACATGGATCAACATGCGCTTAGCGTTCCTATTGGCGGTGGTCAGACGCTCAACCTGCTCTCTCAGTGCACGTACGTCTCCCTCATAGACTCTAGTCCTCTGGGTCACCTAATCCCTCTGACGAGTCAACTGAGCCATCTCTGCATTGAGCCTCTCAATCTCGGCATCATGATCCCTCTGAAGCTGACGTCGGTCATCGCGGGCCTGACCAAGAGCACCAGACATACGTCTCAGGCTACCTTCTACTCCATCAAAAGCCTTCATCACTGTGAACATGGCGCTCATAGCAGGGTTATCACTATTTTATCCTTCTGCTGCACCAATCTCTAGAGATCTTCCTCTTGCTTACTGCCACGAGTCAGTGGAGGGGTTGCCCCTCGGAAAGACTCCAACTATAGCAGCTGCCAACTCCTGAGGAAAATGATCTATGATATCCCTCAGTATCCCAAAGGCTGCCCTATCAGTTGCTTCTTCAGCGGTCCTGCCAGTTGACTCATAACGCCAACCAGTCCACTCAGAACCATCACCTCGGGGACGAACAACGGCCTCCACAGTAACCAAGAGACCTTCCCCCAACTGCTCATTTGTCTAGAAATAGCGGGGCTCCATTCCATCAGGATAGCCTACATAGCTGAGCACTCTCCACAAGAGTGTAGGCATCCTAAACTCTCCAAGAAATGTGTGGTGCTGACGGGTACGTGGAGCAAGCTGATGGCGAGGAGCTCTGCCTCCGGTGGACTTGCGAGCGGTCTGCTTTGTGCGTGCCATCTGTAGCAAAAATTTTTTAAGTTGTCATTTTTATCAAAATGAGATAATCAACTTATAAGGGGAGGAACAATGCCATGAATGATATGTAACAACATGATGCATGCACGTTCCATACGTTCTCACAAACTTAGGAAAAATAACAATTGCTAGCGGCATAGACGGTGGCATACAACGGTCTCTCATAAACGTAGCTAATACGAACTATATGATAGCGCTGTTATGTACCTGCAAAAGATCCACTTTAGCCCAAACCCTAACAGTATGAAAAATATGCACGAAAGCAGTAAAGTAATCTACTCGCTCTACACGCATCCCTAGATACGCATACAACGGTAGCAACTACCTGAACCATCGTCCTATCGACGGCATCGTCACCACAGGACGGAATTCCCCACACATTAGATACCTTCATACAAACACACGTATGGCATGTAAATAATCTGGCATCATATAAGCACTTCCCTAGATCGGCAGTGTATCCGATCATGCTCTCACAACTCTCACTTACCGAGGCGTAGAGGCAATGGATCCATACATTACCACTCAAGTGAATGGCACTCATACAATAGCACATCGTATGAGCAACGAAATAGAAAATATGATGCAAAGACCCCCAAGTCAGTACTTAAATAAGCCACCTAGAGTCCTTAACTGGGCATACAGGATATGACCACTGGCACACTATTAAGTTTTAAATTAGAGGTTGAAACACCTATATACTATAAGTTTGTAATTAGTTTTGTAACACAAAACCCCTTTTGTTTTAAATACACGCATGAACAGTAACCTTCTAAACCTTGCCCTGATGCCAGCTGTAACAGAACTGACCAATTATACGAGATTAAGTAAGGAAATCTTCCACCGAAGCAGATAATTTAGCAAACTTAAGCCCGTATAACCCGGTAGTCCATGAAACTACGAAGGATTTCAAACCAATCAACATACAAACCAAGATCGTACAAGTTTAGCAATTACCGTCACATGTTACATAAAGTTCACAATGACAGTTGGATACATCAGAGTTTAGAACATAAAGTTATTACAACCCAAGTTCAAACTGAAATAGCGAAAGCAATTAGTTTTAAAGCCACACACACACTTTTGGTTCAGATACAGTACCGGTAGGTAGTCATCTCCAACAAAAGCATCAGATGAGAGATACGGAGTGACCATTGCCCTTGGTCCTAGTTGTCACCCATCGCTGGGTACAGGCAGTTAATGCAATAGCCGTAGTACATTTGACCATCTACAACAACAATGGGAACAATGCCCTGAGTACAAGAAGGTACTTAGCTAGACTTACCCGTCTTAAACCAAAATAAAGTGACACCAAGGATTATGCAAGGCTTTCTTTAGTGGGCTAGCTGACTCGTTTGCGAAAAGAATAAGCTATCATGAAGAAACCATTTTAAGTACTTTGCATCATCTTTATTATGACCTATCCATCTAGGTAAGCACCTATACTATAGCAATCACTTGATTAACCAATAACATTCAGTTACCAACTTAGATTTAGCATATCCCATACCATCTAGATAACCATCAGTGTTCCATCATAATTACTATGATGTTGTAGCTCGAGTCAAGTGCTCACTATCCAGGAGCGATGGCGATTCGAATCGATTCCTAACCAGCTGGTGATTTATTCCTCACACAAACCACACTCACCGATCAAGTAAGCTATAGATCACTAATGATACTTTCCAAGTAGCCATGGGATAACAGTCATGGACCGCACTACCCAAGGACTGCCCGACAGCCAGGATGCACCTTAGGCTCACTCTTCGCGTCCCCGTCATACCCCCTTCAGCACCAGTCTACCAATCCGAGTTTATCTCGGCTCAAATAGTGTCACTAGCTTCGCGGTCGAAAAGTACTTTATTCGGCCAGCTAAATGTAAGGCATACGTTCAACATGACAAGAGGGATGAGCAACGATCGGTCCTTAATCGACACAAATGAAAAACTAACAGCACCCCAGAACCCTATCTGGTTGCCTCCAACTTTTCCGTCTGGCCTCCAATTATCCATCACATGGTTAATTCCAGGATATCATTCTTTCCATAGCTAAATTCTTCCAGTAACCACCTATAAATGTAGGTGACCGGAAATCACCGATCGCTACCAGTCTAAGCAAGGCTAAGCAGTTATTCGATCCCTACCTAACAGGGTAAAAAGGTAATAAGGTAGGCAAGGATAGTAATAAATGCATCAACGGTTTTAATCAACTCCTACAACTTAATGCAACAATATATAAACTCATATATAGAAAGAATTGCTTTTATAAAGTAGGAGACTTAGAATGCTTTGGGGCTTGCCTCGTTCGAATGAACTAGGTTGATGATCCACGCACTCGGGCAAGTCCTCTCCTTGCTCCTCTTCCTCTGGCACCTCCTGTGCTTGGATTTCTTGTGGATCTGTCCCGGTCTGCTCTTCCTGAACTGCTACTAGCAACTCCTCCTGCGATCCTATATGATGCAGATGTATAAGTGCTCATGCATAGGTGTATCGGAGAGATGACATATAATGATCATGATGCATGGAATGTAGATGAACATGTTTAACTTTATTGGACATAGTAGAAGTAAAGCTCTTCTACAAGGTAGCCAACATTATCCAAGAACATGTACTACTATACTACTACTACAACCACTATAGTAACATGCCAAGTCACCACAGCAAGCTAAGATGCTTCAAAGATACACCAAAGCAAACATTATTAACTAAACATGCATTAAAAAGGTTAATTAAACCCTAATTGAAACTAGGTTTGAACAGCAACACCCATTTTGGTAGCACAGAAAAATCTGAGAAAATTATAGCAGCATAGTACTACTCTAAGTAGCCTACCATAAAATTTTCATGGCATTTGGATAAGTAAAATAGCCTACATAAAAATGACAAGCTATGGCATAAATATGAGCATGAAAATACTTTGTATTATGAAAAGTATCAAACAACAGATTTAATATTTTTCCTATGTTCTACACAGTAAACAATCACTACACAAAAATTATCATACACATATTTTATACAATTTTTGCTCTCTATCAAAATAACAAAAATCATCAATTAAAGGCACTTGAACTACACATCGATATTTCTCTACAGAACATGCATGACATATATTTTTTCTACAAAGTACATCACTAAAGGAGATTAACAAAACTAGAACCATATTTTTCTAATAATTATTCTATTTACTAGACATTTTCTAAGATAACAGCAAATACAAGAATTAAATAAAACCCTATACACAAGTATCACAAAAACCATATGCAATATTTTTAACAGATCGATCTAGTCACAAGAAACCTAGCAAAATTTGTTTCACCAAAATTGGGGCACCACAACAGTAACTATGTATTTTAGAATCCTTTAAAAGCATTTTCCAGAAATCTTTTTCTTTTAAAACGAAAATCTAGCCGTTGAAAACGCTGGGTGCACCCGGTGCAGTGCACCCAGGTTCACACCAAGGTGCTGACAGCGGGCCCCCACGGGTCAGCCGGCCCCAACTGCCAGCCACCCGCTGTAGGGGAGGCGGCGCTGACCGGCGCGAGCTTGCCATCGGCGAGGTGGCCGGCGACGAGGTCACCACGCACGTGACCACCGTGCCAAGGTGGACCTATCGGTGCATCTATCGGGGCCAGTGGAGCTTGGGAGCAAGCTCACCGGCATCCATGGCGGCGCGGTGGCCTGGCTCAACGTCGGCCGGCCATCTCCGGCCGAGATGAGGCACGGGGAGTGGCTTGAGAGCTACCCCGTGTTCGTGCGGTGCTCATGTGCGTAAAAAGGAGGCGAGAAGGAGGACGGAGGGGCGAGGTCCACGGAGCGACGCATCTCCGGTGAACTCGACCTAGCTCCGGCGAGCGATTACCGGCGACTCATCGCTTACCACGGTGAGAAGGTGCTAGCACGGGATGCACGAGGTGGAGGAGGAGCTTAGGGCGAGATGGAGTGGTCGATGGCGAGCTTCAGTTGTCGGATGAGCCAACTCCGGCGAGGGAGCGTGCGCGTGCGGTGGCAGACGGCCGCTGCACTGCTGCTGCTGAGCGAGAGGTAGGGGGACAAGGCAGCAAGTGAGACGAGCGTGGGGTGGAGCACGCATCTGGTCTACTCTTGAGCCGAGCGCTGGTCGGAGAACTGCCCTTCGCCGCCTGTGTACGGACGCCGCGTGGCGGTCGGGCAGGCGGGGAAGGCGGGCGTGGCGCGTCCGCGCATGGGAGCGGCACGGCGTGGGCCTGGGCCAGCGAAGCGACGCTGGGCCAAACACGGGGCGTGGCGCGGCGTGGGAGCGCGAGCGCGAGCGCTGCGGGCCAGCTTTGTCAGCTGGGCCAGAAGCGGGGCGGGCGGCCCGGTAAGAAGCAAATCAAAATTTTCAATTTATTTTCTATTCCCAACTGATTTGAATCACAAATTTGAGCAACCAAAAACTATTTTTAGGATTTGGGGTAAAAATAAAAGTTGTTTAGAAATTTAAACTCTACAACTTTGTCAAAAGGAGTAAGGCCAAAATCCAATTATATTTTGAACTATAGATTTAAAGTTAATTTAAATCAAAAACCCTATTTTAGAATATTATTTTTAAAAGCAAAATTTGAGAAAACTTTGAATATACACCTTGCTCCAAATTGCATCCTAATTACTTCTAAGTGGTCTAAGTGATCAACCAAGGTACACACATGGCAAAACAAACATAGCATCCAATCTATTAAAACAAAACTATGCAACATACATGTTTCATTAGTATGTTACAATTCTATATTTCATGTCATGCTTATGAATGCATAATAATGATTATGCTCATGATTTGCAAAATGTTAATGCATGCTTAACACCGAGGTGTTACACCAGGTGACCAATCGCGATGGCTGACATCCAGGACATCGACAAGCGCAAGTGTACATAGGAGTGACCATATTGACCGAGTCAAGATGGCGGATGTATGAGTTGAGCGAGGCTCAGGAGGACTTGGCTGACGGCTAATCGAGGATGGCGGTGACACGTGTCGAGTGGCGAGGGATGCGTATGGAGTACGCTGCTCATGGGCGGTTTGGTGGTTTGGACCTCTAAACCATCGGTGGCCAGTTTCACGGGTTTGGGCCTCAAAACCTGGCCAAAGGTTCCGAGGAGGAACGGACAACACGTGGTGGCATAGAGGAGCTCGCGTCGAGGCGAAGCTATCTCATGAAGGGCGCGGTGGTCGTCGGATGAAGATTACCTCGGGTTGGACCATAGTGCCCTCGGGTTAAGTGGTTCGACTCAAAAATATCTAAGGGCAAAACTAGGATTGTGTAATAGCCCTGTTAAATAGGATGAGTGAGCTCCCATCTCTCTCATCTCTTTCATTTTGCTTCATCCTTCTCTAGGTTTTCCCCTCCCCTTAGGTTTTCTTGTGAGAGAGGTCCCCAAATTAGATAATTTGTGTAAGAACCTATAAGGAAGATGGACCCTAGGCCCATTTACTTTAGATTTTGGTGTTTGATGACCAACACAACTAAATTGTACTAATGAATTTGTAAACGATTATTTAATGGTTCAATAGGGTGCAAGATGTGACTTGGACAAAGGCGACGTGATGATCCCACGATCAACACCATAAGCAAGACCCTAGAAGCACAAGAGAAGACCCAAGATATCAAGCAAAGTCCAAGCACGGTGGTAGGAACCAAGCCGGACGCAAGATCATGAAGTAACGAGCTTCACAGCACTGACCGAACGTTGGCGGCTAATCGACCAGACGCAGGAACAGCAGCGTCCGGTAAGTAGCAGAAAAGCGGAATTTCATTCCCAATGGCTACTTTCTCAGTGGGGCTTATAAATAGACCCCCCAATCGGCCATTTAATAAGTATGGAGCTGAGGAAACATATTTAGGGTGTTGATACACTATTTTAGTTATCTCCACTTGTATAATGCTTAGTAATTCATTAGGTGATTAGCGTAGGTGCTTTGCGGAGTGCTTAGGTTGATTAGACCATTGCTTATGCGCTTGCTCTAGGTTTAGGATTAATGTTTAATGAGGTTTGCATACCTCTTACTACTCGGTGTTTGCGTACACCATTGTTGTACATCGGAGGGGCTTATAGTCTTGCGAGATCACACCAACCGTGTTTGTGGTGTGGTCGCCACCGTGTACCAGAGGGAACAAGGCCTGCAGCAGTTCGGCCGGAAGCTTGATAGTGAAGACGGCGGGGAGCGGTCCAGGAGAGGCTTGCCGGAAGGCACACCGGAGACCCACTTGCGTGTGGGGAAGGCCCGAAGTCATCCACGGAGTTATCCGACCGGGACCTTGGCCCTTGCGAGGGATTCCTTGTGAGGGGCCCCAACGAGGACTAGGGGAAAGCTTGCGCGCTTCTCGATACCTCGATAAAAATATCGGAGTCATCGATGGGAGTTTGCATATCTCTACCTTGCTCTTTAGCTTCCGTATTTACGTTGTTTGCATTACTCTTTTTGCGGTAGAGATAGCAACACACTAGCAAAATCGTAGTTGCACATTTAGATAGTTTATCTTTTGCATAGGTTTTGCCAAGGATGAAAAAAGAGGTCATCGTTTAGAGTTGAAATTTTAAGTTGCCTAATTCATCCCCCCTCTTAAGCGTCACGGTCCTCTACAGAACCAAAGATTACAACGGGAATGGAGGCCCTAACCTCCTCGTGTCCTCCAGGATTTGATTTGTGAGTTGTTCTTGTGAATCGCTTTTGTGTTCTTCGTGTTCTTCCTTTCCTCCTTCTCTTGTGTGGTTCGATTCGTCGTTTTAAGACTGTTTTGATTTGTTCCTTTTGCACTGAGATGAACTAGGACTTGAGTTGAGCCTTTCCACCGAGGGATTTCACATAGATCGGGACGAATCCAGCTCTAGGGTTGGAAAACCGGTGTTTTTCGTGTTCATCCAATTTCCCGTTGATTGGCTTTAAATTGGGCGATGATCTCCTAGATGTAGCTCACATATTGCCTTGTGACCATGTGGTTAAAATTTTGTGGCAATTGGTTTTGATTTGGTCGCAAATCGGGATTTTTCTTGCTCCGAGCATTTTTCGAGCGACTCTGTTCGTGCTGATTTCGCGACTCGCGGACAGTCTGCCCCCGACCCCCGGGCAGCCGCTGTACTGTTCATGTCGCGAGCAGAAGGTCTTCTTTTGGTCGTGTTTTGCTGCTCTGAACGCTGGACAGTCCGGGCCTACCCGCGGATAGTCCAGGGCTGTTGGTGAAGCGTGCCTAGAACTGTTTCAACAAATTCGTTTTCTGGTGTTTGACTTGCGGACAGTCCGCCGTTCTTCTTTCTGCCCAGGTCAGAACTGTTTCTCATCGTTTAGTTTTCAGGAGTTGAACGCCGGACAGTCCGGCCCTCAACCCCGGACAGTCTGGGACCTGACCCGCGGACAGTCTGGGCTCCCTACGGCAGACAGTCCGGGCCTGTGTAGATTGTGTTGTTTTCTCTCGTTCTTTTGAGCACTTGTTTTCGTCTGTTCTCTGTTGATCCGTTGTACCTCTTAGTCATCACCAATGGTACCTAGCCACCCGTTGGCTTGAGATATAACGTTCTCTAGTGTCTTTGCTCTTGGGTCGTGATTTTGGCATAGCGGCTTAAAGTTTCGAAAGAAATTTGAGGCTCCCATTTAGCTCCCCTTTGGCCGTCGCTTTTGTCCTTCAATCCAAAACAAAGAATACTAAGCTTTGCGCCATACCCTGATCTTTTCTTAATATCTGCTTATTTGACACTCCAGTTTTAATAGTAGTTTAGACCTCTATTTTTCAATCAAAGTTTATGAAGTGTATATGTGTGTGTTTGTCCTCCGCACCCCATCAACCTGCAATCCTTCATCAAAGCAACAAAATCACTATAGGACACGGACAGGATACAGCTGCTGGTGTCTCAAAAAAAAAAAAAACTGAAAGACTGAAGTTATCAGACGTGGACGGAATGGACCGACGATCACGTCTCGCTAAGAAGCCTCCAATGACATCCAAGTAGCCCTAGTGTTCTTTTCATTACTCATATTGATATCTACTCATTTTTCTTTTTGGCTTCAGCATGAAACCCGTGTTTAATTTGAGATCTCCTTTTGGAGTACATAAGCGGAGGAAACCGCGTAGAATACTGTGGGGCTACCGATCGAATGATTAAGTTGTATGGTATCACTCTCTCGAAGACAACTAACATATCAAAATATGCTAGTTCAACTACGATCTCCATTGTAGGCTCGAGTCGATTTACGCGTGGCCACGTGTTTTTGAGACCAACGAAGAGGCAGTCAAGTCATTTTCTTATGAAGCAATTCTAGTCAAGGTTTGTGATTATCAGTATATGCAGACTTAACGAGCTTTAGAAAATTTCGCCTCTTCTGAGGTGATTGCGTCGACCGAGGGATTCCTTTGATCCGTCTTTATGCCACGCACTTACCGCGTTCCGATTAATTTTGACCAAAGTTTCTTACAGGATTTCACTTCTGTTATAATATAGCCCAAGTAGGAGTACGTGGTGTCCTCGCATTTATAGTTTACTGCCCATCAAACAATCCTTCACACATCCTAAAATCTTATGTTACAAAAAAATTGTAGATAAATCTACATGCCGTAATCAAAATTAGTAAAACTTTCTCTCTTTTTAATACAATACCCATTTATTTATATACTTTTATAACTCTAAGTAGTTACTATAAAGACATAAATAATAGTTTCAGCTGCATAACAACACTAAAGATGTTGAACTTCCTTTATTAAAGAATCATATGCATATAATAGTAGTATTGTTGTATAAAACTATAGTGCTAAAACTAAACTATAGGTAGCCAAAATTTTATTACAGTGAAGTTTTCACATAATTCAAAATGAATTATCAATGTCATTGCATTAATTTGTGGTCTGTTATGAGAACATTTTTGTCAGTAAACAATAAAAAAATATTTATTAGTAATGTATGCATTAATGCATTATACACGGTGACACTTAATTACTAGCATTTAGCTTTACTTTAATTTAACCGTGGTAGAACTGAGTAGCTTAGAAATATGTATTGTACATTATGGTTATTTAATTATCTTTTCATAATATCTTTTACTAGTAAATTTAGACGTAACTAAGGGTCGTTTTAGTTTATGTTTATAACGGTGGATGTGGGCAATTTAGATGCAAGTTAAAACAATATCTTTTATAATGGTATATGCGGCATTCGAAAAAATAAATTTAGATGTTATTTTAAATTATCTTTCATAATGATAGATGTTGGTAGTTTAGACGCAAATTTTTGGGGTTTGTTTCCTAATGCTAGAAATCCATAACTTTTTTTTAGAAAATAGAATTGACTAGAGGGCTATTATTCTACGGTAGTTAGAGTCAATTGAATTAATGGTAAGGATACTTTTGATTATTAACGTATCTTGTGAGGATTAAAGGATTAATTTAGATGCTTCATTAAGGACCTCACAGTAGACGTCAAGATATATGTTGTCATAATTTACATTGCACCTATGTTGGTCTTTAATAGGTGTTCGATCGGTACTTAAGCATGAGTTCTTGCTACATCAATTTAGGCCTATTTGGTATAGTTTATAAGCTGCTTATAGTTAAAATAAGCTTGAAACCAATAGCCAAACAACACGCTTTTTCACAATTTATTCTGGCCGCATTTATTCCCACCACTCCTATTTATACTAAAAGGTAGAAATTGAATTAGACCTGCTTATTTTGACTATGATTTTACTTTATTTGTGCAGCTTATCGGAGAAACGCTTCTGAGAGAAGTTGTACTAAACTTTTGATCTTATTACTTGCTTCGATTTTTTTAATTTACGTGTTAAGTTGAAACAATATTTCCTATTATACCTTTTATCTAAATTTTTATTTGGTATTTTATTAAAAATATATTCTTGATTGTGGTTGCGCTCTTCTACCATAGTTGTTTCAACCTGCACCACAACATTCAGGATGTTGAATTTGCTAGAAAAAAAAATGTGTAGTAGTAATGTTTTACAAAACATAGAGTTATTAACAATAAATTACCAATATTTATGTAACAACTTGTTTCATCAATATGTATAGACTTATCTAAAATAATAACTTGAAATTTTACTGTTGTATAGTATTGATATAATCTAAATTGAATTGTTGGTGTCATTGGTTTGTGGTTTATTAAGAAAATATTTTTTATGATGGATAAACTATTGAATAAGTGCAGAGTACTTATTCTAATGTATACATGTTATGTTGGTACATAGCATTTACGCTTACATTTAATTTAGTAGTGGTAAAATTGTTTAATATATATATATATATATATATATATATATATATATATATATATAGTGTACTTTTAAGTTATAGAACTATTTTTTGTAATAACTTATATTACTATTTAGATTTAGATCTGTGTTAGTTTACTTTTTATAATGGTGGAGGGGGCAATTTAAATACAAACTGAATGAGTTACTTCATATCACCTTTTATGTAGGTAACTCAAAGCATTAGGAGGTTACTTTGCATTATCTTTCATAATGGTAGAGTGGACAACTTAGATATAAATTTAGGATAAGGCAAGAAACCTCTCTTAGAGATTAGGCAAGCCGGGATTACACGATTATAATCTACTGTATCTAGAGATATCCTAATATACTATAATAGTGATGTTGTTTAATCTATTGCAGCATACATTCTCGATTCCTTAGAATCTCGTTTTCTCAATCCCCTTTATTACCAAATGAAAGAAAAGGAGATATGGTAATCAGTGAAATTGCTCTTATAAGTGGTTACCCATACGCCCCACACGTAGGTGAAAATCATTTTTTCTTGAAAACTCTAATTTTACTCGTATCAATAGACCCCAACCCTTTTATCGAATGAGTTGGGCAAGACACATTGTCTTTGCCCTAATTTTTTGGCCAATATGATACTGCAAATTGTTGATGTCGACTTTCCACGATACCGCAAAGTCCGATAGAGAAAAAACGTAGCATACCACAGAGTAAAAACACAAAAAAATAGCTCGTATTTAGTCTTGCTTGGATCCATGAGACTAACAACTAGTCATGTTAGTTTATATTTGTGGACTACTAGACTAACAACTAGTCCATAATAACTGGTGAATTAACCATTAGTTTGTTTATTTGGATCTTTTAGAGTTTAAAATTAATCAACTGACTGTTAGTCCTCAGATCAAATAGAGCCATACCCACGTGCCGTGTGAGCCTAGAACAAGGCCCCCGAGTCGCCTTCCCAGGCCTAATCCCGGCCCAAGTATCCACGCTATACGGGCCCCGCACGAGGTCCTGTGCAGTCGTGTTGTCCAGACTCCCAGGGAAGCGTGTCCAAGCCTGCCATGCTTTTGCTTTCCACCCGAAAATGGTAGAAGCAGAACATACCGAGAAGTGAGAAGTGATAGCAAATGTACCAGTACGAGACAGAATGAGATCGTCCTATCTCATTTTTGTTTCGGTGGATGCAGGGGCGGAGCTAAGACTGTCTTAAAGGTGTCCTTTATGCTGTTCTAGCGGCATTGATGCTAAAACGTTTGAATTTAGCTTCCCAAATACACCTTCGCTTATACTAAAATTTAGCTTAGGCTGATACTTATGTTGAAATATTATGAAAGAAAAATAAAGCTTAAGTGAACAGTTATTAGTCTAGCTGAAAATACATGTACTGCTAAAGCATATTTATTGGCTCGTAACGGGTGCTGCACCATGGGCAACACTTGCCCTGGCTCCGCCAGACCACCCTGTGGATGGATTTATCTTTGTGTGTTTTTTATTTGGTTTGGTTGATGCCGCAAGTGCGCCCACGACAGAGGATCCTGCCCCTACCACGAGCTCGGTTGAGAGCGCATGAGCCTACCCCGGATGTTAGCTCATCCACTTTTTAATTCTATAAACTTTTAAAGCGATGTATCTCTAGTTCATACTCCTTCACGGTGTCGCTGCGTGCATGGTGGGAGCGAAACGGCCGAGCAAGTAGCCCTAGCCACTCGACACGCGCCACTGGCTCTACCCACCCCCATGCTATCGCTGCTCGCGCTCGCCACCCTTTTTTTTGCTGCTCCGCGCCAGGGTGCCGCGCAGCAGCAGACCACCAACGTCACCTCAGGGGACCTCCCTGCAGGCGGCCGCGGGCTGCCGGCTGGCCGTCCCCGTCGGGCCGCTTCGCTTTCAGGCTTCTACGCCACGGACGGGGGCCTCGCCGTGGGCGTCTGGCTCGCCACCACCCCCAACATCACCGTCACGTGGACGGCCAACCGCAACGACACGCCGTCCATGGGCGGCGCGCTCTGGCTCACCTACGACGGCCGCCTCGTCTGGACGGGCCCTGCCGACGGCCAGGACCGGAACCTCGCAGTGCCGCCCCGGCCGGCCGCCGCCGCCGCCATGCGCGACGACGGTAGCTTCATGCTCTACGACGCCAACAGGACCATGGTCTGGTCGACCTTCAGCCGCGCCCACCGATACCCTGCTCCTAGGCCAGGACCTCGTCCCAGGCGCGCAGCTCTTCTCCAGCGTCTCGCTCACCGACAGAGCCACGGGGAGGTACCGCCTCACCAACCAGCTCAACGACGGTAACCTCGTCCTGTACCCGGTCCAGACGGAGAACACCGCAAACTCCGCGTACTGGGCCACCGGCACGTTCCAGATCGGCTTCCCGCTCACGCTGCGCCTCGACGCCACCGGCGTGCTCTACGTCACCGGCAACAACGGCAACTACACCAAGAACCTGACGCGGCCTGGCACCGCGCGGTCTCCAGGCGAGACGGACGTCTTCTACCGCGTCACGCTCGACCCCGACGGGGTCCTCCCCCTGTACCGCCACGCCGTCGCGTCGGGGGGCGCGTGGACGACCAGCGTCCAGTGGATCAGGCCAGGACGACCGGTGCCACGTCAAGGGCGCGTGCGGGCTCAACAGCTACTGCGGGCTCACGTGGCTGCACTACCTCCACGACGAGCTGGACTAGCCGCAGTGGGCTGGCGAAGCTGCTGCTGCCGGAGCAGACGCGGACTGTTCACGGGGGTGCGCGGGTACCTGGCCCCGGAGTGGTACCGCGGCGTTGGGCCGCTGACGGTGAAGGCGGACGTGTACAGCTACGATGTGGTGCTGCTGGAGATCGTGACGTGCCGGCGGAGCATGGAGCTGGAGGAGGCCGGCGAGGAGCGGACGCTCATGGAGTGCGCGCACGAGTGGCTGGTGCGCGGCGAGGTGTGGCGGGTGGTGGGCGGCGACGAGGCCGTGGACGCCACGGAGGTGGAGCGGGCGGTTAAGGTGGCGCTGTGGTGCGTGCAAGAACACGACGTACGCCGCCGCGGCCTCGTCGAGTCCAAGGGTGCCGCCAGCGCGAGGCCCAGGAACACGCCGCCGCGGACGCTCATGGAGTGCGCGCACGAGTGGCTGGGCTGCTTGCTCGGCCGTTTCGCTCCCGCCATGCATGCATGCAGCGACACCGTGGACCGCCACGTCAGAATAAAAAGATAAATGAAGGAGTATGGACTAGAGATACATCACTTCAAAAGTTTATGGAACTAAAAAAGTCACTTTCGTAGTTGATGAAGCTAAGTAAAACATGAGTAAAAGTTAATGGACCAACGACGCATTTAACTCTAAGAAAAACCATTCAGTACAACAAAGAAGGCAGGCTACAAAAATTGAAAGACAGAGGAACGAAGTAAAACGTCTTGTAATTTAGAACTAATAGTATCATTTAGTTATATTTTTTATTTCGAAATTTATCTTTTGGAAGGGTAAGCACGCTGCAGACATGCTTCTACTAGGAGTAGTTGAGTGTCGTCCTTGTTTTTCCGTTAGTTATTATCCCGTGACGTGACGTCCCGGAACGCAGATGCTGACTTGCTGAGACGCATGGATCACGCGTTGTGCATTCACGCGGCTCTCATCTCATCTGCGATCACATTAAGGCCCCGTTTAGATAAAAAAAAATTTGGATTTTGGCTCAGTGTAGCATTTCGTTTGTATTTAGTAATTAATATCTAATTATAGACTAATTAGGTTCAAAAGTTTCGTCTCGCGATTTCTCGATCAACTGTGTAATTAATTTTTTTTGTCTACATTTAATACTCCATGCATGTGCCGCAAGATTCGATGCGACGGATACTACGTAAAATTTTTTGGAATCTAAACAGCCCCTAACAGCCAGAGCCAGCGGAGAGCCGTGAATGGAGCGAGCACTCCATCTGCCCCTCGTCTCTGCCAGCGTGCAGAACGCGATGCCCGCCTGACGACTGACGGCACGAGCACATGTGCACCGTGCACGGACGCCGAGGAATACGGGATTCGGCGGTAGGTGGCGCAGTCCTCCCTAGGGCTTGGTTTAGATTGTAAGTTTTTTTACTTTCTCTATCACATTAAATCTTTGGACACATACATAGAGTATTAAATGTAGATAAAAAAATAACTAATTACATAGTTTGATTGTAAATTACGAGACGAATCTTTTGAGCCTAGTTACACCATGATTGGACAATAATTATCAAATATAAACGAAAATACTATAATATCAAATACTGATTCCTAACTCCAATCTATACATGCCTAGAGCTAGAAGTGGCAGCCGGCTGTGCCTCAGCTCCTGCAGCCTGCGCGTACTACTCCCCGCCACTAGCAAGTGGGCCCACGTATAGTGCAGGTGGTCGCGGACCGCACAAGCGGACGCCTCTCTGAGCCTGGCGCGGTGGCGCCGATTCCTATATAACCCGCGCTGTTGAGATGCGGTAAAAGTGAAAGAAGAGCCCGATCCGCTCCTCCACGCCAAACCCGGTAAGGCAGCCGCCGCTTCCCGAATGACCGCCTCCTCGCCTCAGCCGCCGCCGCCGGCGGCCGCAGCAGCGTCGCCCGGGGCGGCTTCCCCGTCCGAGGAGCGCCGCGCAGGCGGAGGCGGCCGGCCCCCGGTCCCGCCCTACGTCAAGGCGGCAGCGGGGTCCCTGGGCGGCGTCATGGAGGCGTGCTGCCTGCAGCCCATCGACGTCGTCAAGACGCGGCTGCAACTCGACCGCACGGGGGCCTACAGGGGCATCGCGCACTGCGGCGCCACCGTGGCCCGCGCCGAGGGCGTGCGCGCGCTCTGGAAGGGGCTCACGCCCTTCGCCACGCACCTCACCCTCAAGTACGCGCTGCGCCTCGGCTCCAACGCCGTGCTGCAGTCCGCGTTCAAGGACCCCACCACGGGCAAGGTCTCCGCGCACGGCCGCCTCGCCTCCGGCTTCGGCGCTGGCGTCATCGAGGCGCTCCTCATCGTCACCCCCTTCGAGGTAAGATTGAACATCCCTATGTTCCTCAGTCGCTCTTTGAACTCTCTTTTACCCTGGCATCACTGCTGTGCATCCTATAGCCAACTTACACTGCTCGCACAAGAACGGTTTGCCGTTTAGACACAAATCGTTTATACTACACTAGATGCTTCCTGTTGAATAAACTACTTGCTTCCTTTTATCTGAAAAAAAAATACCAACGTGAGAGAGCTTACGTTCAGATTACCGATGTAAAAGCGGCATCTTTACTGTATAGAAGAAGAATGGTTATAATTGTTTATTCTTGTCTCTTAGTGGTGCTGGATGCATTTGTGCCAGCTTGGGATTAAAGAAATGACAGCTACGTACTTTGCAGCCAATTTGAAGTTTGCTAGAACCGCGACTAAGGCAGTGATTGAGCAATTGGGGAATACTGTATGTTAAAACCCTGATGCAGTCAAACACATTTGGCCAAGAAGTTGCTGTCAATCACCTGTTTCTCCTTCAGTGTTAACTTGATTATGACTGAGGTTGAAGTAATTCTTATCATAGCCATGCTGTCCGTTTGTTCAATGGAAACACTTTTTTTTTAATTATTACCTCTCTGGCCCTTGCTAACATACACCATAGTTTTGCTTAACATGACGAAAGCAGGGTCATCTATCTATGTAAGGAAAACAAAGGCTAGATACAAAGGGGACCAATGGGATAGTACTAGGATCGCAATTTTGTATGCTTCAGTCTGAACTAACATGCTCTGTTCTAGTCATGGATCAGGAGCTTAATAACAAACTTCACAACTGCATTTTGCCATTTTGAATACCAGTTTGGAGCTTACTGTTTAGTTCTTATGTTGTCCCAAGCGGGCATAGGTAATGTCCAGCTTGTCCCTCTTCACAGTGATACTTTATCGTGACATGGAATGATTAAGGAGTACCTACTAATTAGAGATTTCTGGAAAAATGCATTATATTTCTTTGTTATAAAATTGATCTCACTTATTGTTGATTGGATGTACGATGTTCTGTGAAACATTTACACCAGTGCCATCTGGAAATGGAATCACCCCAAGCCAAACGAGCATTGTGTGCATTTCCATATTCTTTGAGGTAAGGTCAGGATCTAGAACCAGTAATATGCTTACAGTTTGCATAAACTTCAGCAGCTTTTCGTGTGTTTTGTTGTCCCACTTGTGGGAGGCAAGCAATTTTCATTTTTGTGAGTGACATTCTGCTTGATACAGAATTGCGAGAATTTTGTAACATGTATTCTTTGTCATGGATGCAGGTGGTAAAGATTAGATTGCAACAACAAAAAGGGCTAAGCCCAGACTTGCTTAGATATAAAGGTCCCATACACTGCGCAAGAACTATAGTTCGAGAGGAAGGCATATTTGGTCTTTGGTCTGGAGCATTACCAACTGTCATGCGCAATGGTACAAATCAAGCGGCAATGTTCTCAGCCAAGAACACATTCGATATTGTTCTATGGAAGAAGCATGAAGGGGACGGGAAGGTGCTCCTTGCCATGGCAGTCCATGATCTCTGGGTTCCTTGCAGGAACCGCAGGCCCTGTCTGCACAGGACCCTTCGATGTTGTGAAAACTAGGTTGATGGCTCAAGGGCGAACTGGTGACATCAAGTACAAAGGCATGGTCCATGCCATACGAACAATATATACCGAAGAGGGGTTGCGAGCCCTGTGGAAAGGCTTGCTTCCCCGGCTCATGAGGATTCCACCTGGACAGGCTATAATGTGGGCAGTGGCTGATCAGGTGATGGGCCTCTATGAACGAACTTATCTGCAGCCAGTTCAAATTTGACCATCCTACTTCAGTGCTGCACTGAAATTTTTTGGTTGGTTCTCATGATTTTGAATCGGTGGTTAGACGTGGAAGCCGTCCATTAAGTGTAAACTGTTCCAGTGCCTGGATATTCATTTGCTCATTGCCTAGAGTTTCCAAATTTGCATAGGTTGGTTGGTTTGCACCTGATATGTTGCCATTGATGGAGGCAATGAACTCTTGTACTATTTTGTTGTCGAATAATGATGAAACTCCATTTTTGGACCGAGATAGAATATTTCCGTTCTGGTGGCTATTATGGTTGTTAAACTGCATCAGCATTAGTGACTTAGTGTGTATGATGATGATTGAATCTATGTTCATCTGAAAAGCTGAAGGTCCCTTTTATGCCCGGCCGGGCCATAGATATAATTTGTACCTGGGCCAGAAGTGATAGTGCAGCCCATGACAAAATTCGAAGGGTGGCCTTTCTCGTACACTGTTCGTCCTGCTACTTGTGCAATTGTTTTTCCAGTACCAACCTCTTTTTTCAATCAAGAGAATAAAAAAAAGGTACCAGGCTGTAGATGAATACGGCCCTTTGGAACATAGGATTTTCAGATGAATCATGTAACCCTTTGGAACATAGGATTTCACAGGAATCATATAGTGATTCTGTATGAATCGGTTAAAATCACAAGAAAAACTCAAGATTCAAGAAAATTTATAGAAATCGGTTCGTTTTCACAGAAAAAAAACACAAGATTCAGCAAAAAATTCCTGCATTTCAAAGGGAGCTAAACCTTCAAGTGTTAAGTGTAGATGGACGGCATAAGTTCGTTCGTTGTTGCAGTTGATATAGCACCATGTTAAAAAGTACAGGTAACCTGATCTTAACCTGCTCATGATCTCACTTGGGGAGGACAGGAGGTACTGACTGACCTCCAAATTCGAGACAAGATCCTGTCGGCAACATCGCATTCGTGCACGGCGCGCCCAGCCTTGCAGCGCAGCCGCTTGGCTCGTAGCGCAGGGCAGCGCACCACTTGACCTGAACTCAGTATCTCTTCACCTGCTCAATGGCTACCACAGGGCATCCAATTCCGAGCATTGAGCCTGCGACGCAGTGGCCTTCTTTTACCTGCGTACTCTGACGAAAAGCTGCGAGGATCCGGTTCTCCTACGATCGACCGAGCATCCGCCTTCGTCGCCACAAACACTGCACCCACCGAAAAGGCCACTGCACGGCCCGCGGTCGCCGGGCCGCTGGCCGCTTTCCTGCCGCCGGTTGCTGTCTCCGTGCAATTCCGTTTCTGAGACGCCCCTCCGCCCATGTGTGCCCGTTCCTTTTTCTCGCCGGCCATTGCGTCCGCGTGATCGCAGCCAGCACGTTTGGAACAGGACGGGTTCACATGTTCTCCCTGCGTGACTGCGTGCGTCTCGCGATGTTTCACGTGAAATTGTTGTGTTCTGGACGGGTCATCATCGCCAGGTTTTTGCAATGTGATGGTGAGTAGCGCCAGGTTTTGCAGGTCGTGTGAGAAACTATGGGCGAGCTCGTGCCAAAATTGTTAAAAAAAACGTAGGGACCAGTGCTCTGGCAGCACAGACAAGATAGAGGAAGGATTTGCTGCCTATCTGGAACAGCCTCTACGCCGCTGTTCTTGTCAGCGCCATACGCCCATACGCTTCCAAGCGAGCTGAGTACATGTATGGATATGCGGCCGCCTTTTTCGTGGCCACCCTAGCATCTCGAGTTGTGCTTCTTTACTCTTTATTACTTCATCCGTTAGAATTCTCGTTTTCTGATAAGTCAACTTTTATAAACTTTAATCAATTATAAATAAAAGAATATTATTATTTATAATACATAATTATTATTATTAGATAGATAGTTGAATATATTTTTATAATAAACTTATTTAAGATATAAATGTTACATGTATTTTATATAAACTTAGTTAAAGTTAAGAAAGTTTGACCGGCACGTATGACATGACTTTTTTTTAATCGGAAGGAGTAGCTCTCAATGCCACAGTGGCCGCAAGAGGTTGGCCCTCCCTCACATCGGACACAGATACTACATTATGTGGTTGCACAGTGACCACGCACTGCATGCAGGCTATGAAATCGACAGTCTGGTACTCTAGGTCGAGGCAGATGGAAAACAAGGGGAGTCGCATTGGACAGTCGATGCGCGTCTCAAAACATATAGAGAAAATTTGCTCATTGCCATCACAAATTATAGCTCTTTTCTAGTTGTCATAAAAAGTTAGAGCTTATCTTATCGGGCATCAATTTGTATTTTTTGTTTCCTCAACTGCCATTACCGTGAACAAGAGCCCCATTATGTTAGCAATCTGTTAGATTGGATGGGAAAGACAGTTTTACCCCTTCAAAAAAATTGTCCAAGAAATCCTTGGATGCCATTGATGTCCAGAGCCATATACCATAATATATCAGATAAAATGATAGAAACATAGATATGACAACAACATAAATATTATAGGAACATGACAGACGACATTAAAGCAACATATTTTGAACATAGTTAACATGACATTAGGCATACACTATATAGATGTTCATTGGTTCACCAAGCAAAGTAGCAGTTCATTGGTTTACAGACCAAGCAAAAGAGCAAGTTCAACCAGCCATCATTGTCCATATAATTTGCAACTAGACTCATTCTCGCTAAGCAAAATAAGCAGCCATAAGTTTGCATAGCAAGGAAAATAAGGCAGCTGCACTACTTAACATCACATGATATGCATGAACTACGAATTAAGATCTCGAAGTTTCCTCTTGCTTCTAGTGTGTGCAGCAGGGCTTTGGTTTAGTGGAGTCTTGCTTCTAGTCACCATAGCTGGACTATCTGGTGGCACTGGAACCATCTTTTTCTTCTTCTTCTTCACTTATGCCTTGGCCTTTCTTTTATCCTTTTTCTATTTTGTAGGCGTGGATGTGGAAGGTGGTGGTGTTGTTTCACCTAAAGACATGAAAGGGTACTCAATTCGTAGTTCATGCCTTGTGTTCTGAAAGGGCTTGGCTTAATGATATTCTGTGTTACTAAAAGTACAATGCAATTACTGTATGAATGATTTAGTGATAATTCTGTATAGAGGCATACCTAGAAGGAAACTGCATTGTTTTAGGTCCTGCTTGAACTAGGACAATACTACTATCACACGATGGTTCAATTGTCTTCTTCCTCCTCTTCGGTCCCCCGTGCATTTCATGAATCACATCTAATATTAAAAGGCGGCAATATGAAATTAATAACAAGTGGCAAAAAAATTAAAGATGAGCAATGTCAGCATGCTTACTTCTCAGCTAGCATGGCTGCTATATCATCAGGGTCACCATACTTGCAGTTATACCACCAATGGCCATATCCCTTGCAGATAGGGCACTGATGTGACCCTTTCTTCTTTTGTCGTGCTGCTACCACCCTCAGTACATCCTTTCTTTCTCTTTTTCTGCCTTCTACCAGTCGTAGGTTTTAGAAGCGGTGGCTCCATAAAGAAACCATGGTCAGATTTCGGCCACTGAGACTTGTCTGGCATGGCAGGTATAAGGGCATCATATGCTGCTCTAAATTTCTCAACAAAATAATACATGTCAACATGTTTCTCCAATTGATCCGGAAGAGATGTGATGAATTTAATAGCGTGTTTACAAGGAATCCCCGAGACTTCCCATTTCCTGCATGTACATGTTCTTGCTTCTAGGTTGACAACACATTTGAAGCCACTGCCATCCTTCACAGATACCTCTGCTATGGTATCCCCACATCTCTGTACATCCATATCCAAGTTCCTGCTTTGCTCCTTCAACATCTTGATGATGTGTGGTAGAATGATCCTTTGAATCTTTCTTGAGACTGTTCTCCTAACATCCCACTTATCCATAACAAGTTGCCTGATCTTGTCCATAAGGTCATCCAAATTTAGACCTTTGTACTTCTTGATCCAATTGTTGAAGCACTATGCTAAATTGTTGGTCACATAGTCAACTTTGTAATGTGTCCAGAACTGACTTCTTGTCCATATCTTAGTATGACATTGCCTTATATAAGCCATTGCTTCTGGTTTAGCATCTTCCATTGCTTTCCAATGCTTCTAAAAAAGTAGGGGCTCCATGAATATGTTGCGGGCCAAAGATGGTCCTCAAATATCTTCCTGTTGTACCTTTTTTTTGAAGTTTGACACCAAACGCACCATGCACTCTCTATGTTCTGCATCTGGGAACACTTCCTTCACTCCTGCCATCACTCCTTGACCAGCATCTGTACAGATAGCTAAGCCTACAGGAGCTCCAATGGCATCTCTAAGTCTTTGCATAAACCAAATCTAATTTTCATTTGTTTCTGAGTCTATCACTCTAACAGCAATTGGATACATCCAATTGTGCTCATCAACAGCTATTGCACATGCTAGCTATCCCCTAAACTTTCCTGTCAAAAAGGTGCTATCTATGGCCAAGTATGGTCTGCATACTTTTAGAAAACCATCTACACATGATTCATAGCAAAGAAGAACCTATTAAATCTGATTTGATCAGCAATTTTGTGGTGATCTATGACTACAAAACTTCTAGGGCTGCACCTTTCAACCTCTGCCTTAAACCTATATAGGTTGTCAAAGCTACTGTCCCAACTACCAAATGGTTGTTTATCAGCTAGCTTCATACCATCATACACTCTTTGGTAAGGTGCATCTACCTTGTGCTTATCCTTTATCCGCCTCACCAATTCTTTAGCTCCCACAATTGCATCTTCCGCGAGCCAATCCTTGACTTGTTCACACACCCAAAATTTGGTTGCATTCCTCACTACTTTACTCCTCCTTGAACTGGAACAGGAATGTTTATGTGGGTTCCTCGTCTCCAGCATATATATTTCAACAAATTGAACAAATATTCTTAGGGGGCAGCTAAATAAAGCACTCATCCTTTAACAATATACCCAGAATTTTGCAAAATAAAGAATCTAATTGGACAAATGTTACCTTCATTGTAATGTTGCCCTTCATTGTACGAGCATGTAATCTCCATCTACATCCTTCATCTTTCTTCCTTGAACAATATACCCTCACTCTCCTTGGATCACTCTTTTTGATGTTAAACTCAAATTCATATTTAATAGCATTCTGAGAAAGTGCTAACCTAAACTCACACATGTTGGGATATATGCTGCCTACACACATTGGAGGATTATTTTTGTCATAAGATAAAACTGATGTAGGTGGCAGAGGATCTTTTCCAACTAGACCATCCTCTTCCTCATACTCTTCATCAAACTCAGAGTCACTACTCTCAATTTGAGCAGGTCCAGATTTACCATGGGTCAGGTATTCAGCTTTATCATCAATACCCACATGTTCATTTTGTGGCTTAAGATTTGCAAGAATACCATCATTAGCAAGAATATCATCAGCAGCGGGCTCATTTGTGCTAGGTTGGCTTGAAGGCATAGTGGACTGGCTTGCTGAAGGCATAGTGGACTGGCTAGCAGAAGGCATAGTGGACCGGCTTGCTGAAGGCATAGTGGACTGCCTTGCCAAGGCATAGTGGACTATTTTGCTTGCGGTATAACTGGACAAGCCACAGATGGAGTACTTGGGATATTAGGCACCTCTGAATTTTCAGAAGTATAAGGCTCAGGGATAGGCACAATATCTCTAGGTTCATTGTATGTAATGGTCATGTGAACTACCTTGCTATGAACATGTTTGTTGAACATTGCAAGAAGTTCTTGATCTATTGTGACTTGAGGGAAGATCTTTTGGAGTTCATCATAGTAAAAAACAGATACTGCTTCATTGTAGCCATGTGGATATGCATCGACAATTTCTTGGACAAGATCCTTAAAATTGCATCGATCAACATCAATAACCTTGGAGATATGAAAGCATACAAACTCCTTCCTACGCTTTTTAGGATTCCCAAAAAGTCTTATATTCAGCAGGTAGCTGGACTCATGCTCCATCCTGTGAATCAATATGCTATTAAAACTATGCACACCCATCAAAGTACAGAGAACTCGTCCGTGCTCCTAATCTTCAAATCGACAAGAGATAAGAAGAGAAAAGGAAGAGCATAAGCAGTTACCTTGTAGGAAGCCATGATGTGTCAGGACTATGTGCTGGCGACGCCATGCCTCCTCAGACCATGTGCAGGGAGGAGGCGTGGTCGGTTGGGCCAAAGGAGAGGTGTCCCGTCGGTGAAGGCGTCCCGGCGTCGGTTGGTGGCGAGTGGTGTCCCAGCGGCTCGGGGCCGTCGGTCGGTGATGGGTCGGTGGCGTTGGTCGGTGACGGCTGTGTGGCTGGTCGATGGTGTCGGTTCGTGATGGCTGGGTGGCGCGACGGTGGCAACCGACCGCGAGGGTCGCGACGGCAACTGGCCGCGCGGGTGGTGGTGGCGGCGCTTGGCCCCGCGGGTGGCGGCGAAGGTGGACTCCAGCACCGCTGGTGGTGGCGGCGGTGGTGCCCGGTCGCGCGGGCATGCGGGCTGCGGCGCGAGCTCGGGGCGCGTGGCTCGGGATTGCTAGGACCGGGTTAGGGTTCGTCGGGTTCCTCTTTTTTTGTTTGTGTCTGTGATAGTTGAGGGCCGATTTGGCTGAGAATACAGGACACCTCGGGTTTTTGATCGGCCACCGCTTCCACCTAGGGCAGGGGCAAAAACGGACACTGCGGTCAAGTGAACATGGACGCCGTCTGCTGAATGGCACTTAAGGAAACAAACTATGGAAGGAAATGGCAGTTAAGGAAATAAACCACATGTAAGTAACGGTGATGGCAGCTAAGGAAACAAAAACACAAAATGATGGCAGATAAGATAAGCTCTATTTTTTATGGCAACGAGGAAAGCGCTATAATTTTTTATAGCAATGAGCAAATTTTCTCAAACATATACTAGTTGCACGATTAATTGGTGTATAGTGCAGTCCACTGCACACTGAAGTACATTTGCGTGCCCATTTCATGCAAGCTGAGATGGAGGCAGTCAGGCAGATGCCATTTCAGGGCTATTCCCTCCGTCATAAAATAGAAGTTATTATCACTTTCTAATAAGTTAGTTTTTTTTAACTTTAACTGATTATATATAAAAGAATATTAATATTTATAATACATAATTAGTATCATTAGATAGATAGTTGAATATATTTTTATAATAAATTTATTTAGAGATATAAATGTTGCACATATTTTCTATAAATATAGTTAGAGTTGAGAAAGTTTGACATGTACATATCCCATAACAACCTCTATTTCGGGACGGAGGGAGTATTACCATTGTCTTCTTTTCAATGTAGTACTACATCTTCGGTGTTTGTCAGCTGGCACAGTTACGAACTCATGAACAGTTTGAATAGGCGGCTAGGGGCCTATTTCTGGTAATGCATTTGAGTAAAGTCTTTCTGAATCGATGACTAACAGACGTTTGTCTGAAGCTGCTGCTGCTTCAATCCTCGTTGCCTTGTTAGGAGTGTACGTCACATGCAAACTTTACACGGTAAAAAAGCACCAGGGTGTGTCGGCACTGGAAATGGAAAGACTAACGCTCATTGGTCGCGCTGCAAAAGTGAGTCGTCCACTACCTTAATTTTTTTAAAAAAGAGAGATTTTGTTTCATTCCGGTTATAAACGACCTTGATCAATCCACTACCTTAATCTACAGTGGTGTAAGATTGTAACAATGCGATAGACACTTTTACCTAAACGGTCGTTTAGCCTTTTATACATCATTTAAACGTTACACAGTGATTCACCATTTTCGTTTAATCGACCGTTTAACCGGTCTAAGTGGCCGTTTAGGCAAAATAATGCCTAAATAATAAGTGACCGACTGTTTAGGATACCACTATGCGACAGAGGACAATGTTTTTTTTAGTGACTTGTTTTTTGGTGAACCAATGAACAAATCAATCCTAATCTATTTGTCATCAGTACTAATGAACTACTTAGGCTGGTCGCATGCGGAAACCCATCCTTGTAAGCCTGAGGTGGACGTGTTCTTTTCAATCTGGTGTTCCACAATTGCACAGTACAACGAACTTGTCGAGTAAGTTTCCACGTGTGTGTTATTTAAAGCTGATGTCGTAATCAGGCTAGGTTAAATACTTATAATTACAAAGTTCAAAATGAGCGACGGCGAAAATATTGGATTGTTCAACTTGCACTCAGGTCCTAAGTATTAGAATGTGAATAGCTAGACTAGAATTTATATAGTCTAGAATGAAGAGTCTCGGCAGTTAAAAAGTCATGTAATTTCTTTTATAAACTCTTGATCAATCAATGGAATAGCAGTGATTATTCGTCTATCATGGTATCAGCTAGGTGACCCTTCTCCTACCTGCCACCTCCTCTCCATCGCGACGCCCCTTCCCTCTCCTTCCATCCATGGCCGACGATGATGCCCAGGCTACCCCTGCTCTGGCCGCAGCCATTGTCGCTGGTCTTCCCCCTCCCCCTCCCCCGAGCCTCGCTTCGGCGCTCGCTACTATCAACATCAAAACCCACATTCCTTTCGCCCTAGAACTTGATCCACCCAACTATTCAACCTGGCGTGAACTCTTCCTCACCCTCGTCGGCAAGTTCAGTGCGCTATCTCACATCGATGGCACACCAGCTCCGGAAGATCCTGATGCTTCATGGTTGGCGATCGACTGCTCCATCCGCTCCATGATCTACTCTTCATCGTCACCTCGCATGATGCGCTTGATCATGGAGACCGGTGCCTCTGCTCGCACCATCTGGGCCAAGACGGACAACCTCTTCCTCGACAACAAGGCATCTCACGCCATGACACTCTTGAGGCCAAATTTCGTGTCTTGTCCTAGGGCGATTTATCGGTGCTCGAGTTCACCCAGCGGCTTAAGTACCTCGTTGACGGGCTCGCTGATCTGGAGCAGCCCGTCAACGACTCCATGCTGCTGCTTGCCCTCCTCCATGGTGTCAACGAACCACTCCGCGGCATGGCCTCCATCCAGAAGACGAAGACTCCGCTACCCTTGTTCCTCGAGGCCCAGTCCCTGCTTGCCATAGACGAGTTCGAGCTCCTGGCGTACACCTCGGCCACCGCATTCACCGCGCCCAAAGGCGCCCCATCGCCTCCTCGCGCTCCTGTGCCGGCGGCTGCAGCATTCGCTGCCACTCCAACATCGCCGGCCTCTCATCCTCCGGCTCGTACTTGGTGGCGCGGCAAGGTCAAGGGTCAAGGGACGGGGGACGGGGGTAACAACACCTGGCGTGCTCCTCGTCCATGGTCCAACCCATGGAGTGGCTGATTTCAGATGTGGCCTATGCCAGGACAGGGTATTCTGGGCGCTCGCCTGGGCGGAGGTCCGTTCTGACAACAATTTCGTCCGCCGCCACCGTTTCCGGGTGTTGCATAGGCGCACCTTGCTACGGCTCCTCAGCCCGGCTACCCCTACGGACACCTACCCCTACGATCATGGTGCCTACGGCCTCCACTGCGCCCTTGACCCGACAGCGTCCTGGGAACCAGGCCGCCCTGGCCAACGTTTTCAACACGATGACGCTACAGTAGCCCGACTGCAAATTGGTACATGGACTCGGACGAGTCTTCGCATCTTCGTCATCTTTCGGTAATCTCTACTCCATCAGCTCCTCTCTTCCTTCCAATTCCAACATAATCGTGGGTAATGGCACCCGTCTTCCTATTACTTGTTCGGGTCAAGTCTTGCTCCCTATTTCCCACCCGTCCTCTCCACCTTTCCATCCAACATAAGATGTAAGAACTCATCTTCAGCGATCCTTAGGCCATTGTTACAATAAAGTTTTATAGGGGTTTTAATCTTATTAAATAAAATGCCACATAGATAAAAGTGGTGATATATGTTTATAAAAAAGGTGACATGGCAAAAAAAAATAGATAAAAGGAATGAGTTTTATCTAGATAAAACTTGGTACGCTATGTTTTGAGGACTATGAAACCTGTTGAAATTGACATTTGAGGCTAGATGGTTTCATGAAACGAAACTGTGATTTCTGACCCTCTTTTTACTTGAGTGTGTTGAAACACTGCTGCTGCAGCTCTACTTATATCTGATCCCCATGGTTGACTTTGGAAACAATTCTTGCTCTTGTTAGTCTAATACTCTCTCTGTTCCACACTTCCACCACTATATCTAGATGCATAATTTTTGCTAGGTATCGAAAAAAATCGAGAACTACTTATAATTTTGGAACAGATAAACAGCAAGTTCACTGAATATGCAGCATGGCGAGCACCGTCCATGATAACTGAAAACCAATTGTTTACACACAAAAAAAGAACATAACTGAAAACCAACTTCTCATTGGTTGGCCGCCCGGCCGGTGTACCGGATGCTCGACGAATCCAACGCATTCAGGCATTCCGCTGATGTTCGTTTTTTTTTCCCGTTACGATGTGCGTTGGAGAAAGAGCTGCTACTGCGTTACCCTTTCCCTTTGTATTTTTCGATTGCAGACTTTGCATTTCGTCAACTTGGAGCAGTTAAGTCTTTCCACCCTTCATTATAGTCGACGAGTACATAGATGTGCGAACTGTGCTATCATCAGACTACTTAAAAACGATCAAGTTGATGCGTACAGCATCACAACATGGCCGACCCGGTATCATCTCTATCTGCATAGACCACATACCATGGCGCGCAGAAATATCTTTAGTCTGACCGTGACAGACACCGTCACAAAAGGCGCCGACCTGGAGGCTTTTAAAAAACCAACCAAACGATGGAGCTCATTCAGGCATGGCGTAATACGTCGTCGGATGCCATACCGACTGATGAGCAATCCACTGCGAGCTGGAGGATCCCAATCAAAAAGAAAGAAAGAAAAGGGACCAAAAAAAAATCTTCGTACACCAATACTACTAGCATGTTCCCGGGACCCAGTGTGACAAGCCTAGCCTAATTGCTGCATCGAAATGTCTGACATGACCTGTGTGATTTATCGGGCAAAGCGACGACTCAGATGCCACGGACGGCTACTAATAAAAACACGATGGTTGCGGGCTGATGATGCGTGAAGGCGAGGCAGGCGGGAAGCAGCGCGGGACCGGGGGCCTTTGCGGCTGGCCGGCCGGTGCGTGCATCTCACCCTGCACCTCCCCTAACAGCCCCGTTCGATTGGTTTGCCAAGTTGCCCCCCACCCGGGCCTTTTTGGCCGCCAGCCTATGCGCAGCCCCTCCCGCAAAAAAGGTCGGCCGTCACAGGGTTCACGGATCACGGACCCTGCTGCGGTCCAGCTGAAGTGCCAACCTGCGCCGCGCGGGTGGATGCCGCCCGCCGCACGCGCTCTCTAGACCGGAACGGACTGCATCACAGGTGACGGTGCGCGAGAGATGTCGGCTGCTCTGGCATTCTGGTATAGACATAGTGGCATAAAACTATCAATCCCTGCCTAGATCTTGCCAATGTGTTCTAGACCTACATGCTTCCGCACACGGCACACCCTGCTTCGAGCATGCCTCAGTGTTCCCAATCCCAGATGCTCAGGAATTCAGGATCAGTTCGTATTAACAACTTGAGCAAATCTGCGGAGTGGATCTTCTCGTTGTTTTAACAGTAAATACCTCTCTTGTAAAACTTGTCAACGTATAAAACACCAAAGATTGTTCTACAGTCAGTGTCGGAGCTCGCTGAACTGACGGATAACCGTGAGTAACAGAGTAAGTGAAAAGTCGGCATCTCATTTTTTATGCGTTGCGAACCGGTGGTCACGGCCCTTTGGTAAAACTGTGCGGCCATGTGACCTTACTGCCGAGTGGAAGAAATGAATAAGTGACAGGACCGTCTCTTCCTCCCTCCCTCCCCGAAGAGTCAGTCACTCGGTAAAGTAATCGACAAGCAAGTGTATTTTTTTGCGGCGCCGATGGTGACAGTTTGCGCATCGTTATCAGAGCATGGGTGGAGTGGAGACAGCCAGCCGCGCCAAGGCCCCAAACTCATCCTGAGAGGGATCTTGCTTTCAGCTTCATTTTGAGCTCCCCACGTGATGGCAGCATCTACGTACCTTTTCCATACGCTAACTCGACGTGTGTAGTGTAGGGGGGTCACTAATAAAAATCAGGTGCTCCATCCACCGAAGCAACCTGGTTTCGTGGCCCGCGTGACGCCCGGATTCGCCACGGCGCGCGCGGTCGCGGCCCCCGGCCGCGCATGCCGTCTCGGCGTCGGTCAGTCAGCTCAGCACCGTCGCGCCGGCGCCAAAACTGGCACGACAACGACTGGGCGGTGAGCCAAAAGGCCGGGCGGGAAGGCCACTGGCGGGGTGGGCAACTGCACCACAGAGGGGATGCATGCATGACCTCGTGATATCGCGACACTGCCCGCGGCCGGAGGTTCTCTCGGGGCTTCGGCCGCGCGGCCGGCACCTGGGCCCCGTGGTGTCGGGCCGCCGGGCGCGCCTAGTCGAGACTGGCCTCCCCCACCCCCACGTTGCGCTGCCCGCCGGTGTCGCGCCATCCCATGACACCCCGCCGCGACAGTCCTGGGCGGGGGCTGCTCATGCATCCATCCAGTCCAGCCATTCCATTCGGTTCCGGCCACAGCGTCGCTTGCTCACGCTGTCTGGTCCACGTCCATCCACTCCCCTCGCTCACGCCGACGCCGTGGGCGGTCCGTCCGGCGTCCGCCACTCCGCCCGGCGCCGCGCGCAGGCGCAACGTTTTTCGCGTTTTCACGGGGACAAGCCCGCGTGTTCTCATGCTTCTGGCCTCTTGGCCCGTCCGTCGGCTGCGGCACCGTGCCGACAGGAACAACCCCAGCGGTCGGCGCATGCGTGCGGGGTGCAGGTGGATGTTCGCATCGTGCCGACTCCGGCCGGGAAGGATTTTTGACTCGGCCGTGTCTCCGTCGTGGGAAGGACTAGTCGTCATGCAGTCTGCCTGCTCATCCCGGTCGTTTTGCCTGCTCCAGTTCACCGTATCCTGGCTGCGTTGGGTTGGGATCGATCGAACCTGGGCCACGCGGGGTCGTGGGTGGGTGCATCCCATGCGTCTCACTTGCCCAGACACAAGGCCTGTTTGTTTAATCATCAAAACAGCTGTGTCTGCCCTGGGTTAGCCAGTTAAATAAATCAGTAATAAGTAAGCGCCTTTTTGCGGCTCCTCCGGCAGCTCCTCCTAGAAAGCGATGCCGAAAAGGATTTTGACCAGGGAAGTGCTCGCAACTTGTGGGGCCTGCCTTTTCCCAGATTCGAGCAAGATGGAGGAGTAGATTATGTTATCAGGAAGCACACCCCCAAATTAGGACGGTATCTAGCCTGACAAGCTTGAGAATAGGTCTCGCGATGGCGTACATACAAGGACTTCAAAGTTGAGTGAGATCGAGACCAAGTGAAATCTGTAACAAGCCTATGATAGATCATATAACCTCTAGAATCGTAGATCAGGAGATAAAACTTGACTTAGATGGAAAAATTTGGTGATATATCTTGCCCTAAGACAGTTGCGGCCTATGGCGCCGCAGTGACGTGGCCGCCGGTGTCGCAGCAGTGTAGGTGCGGTGCAGTGACGGCGGTCGAAGGCGATGGCGCTTCCCGTCGCTCACAGCGTCCCTTTAGATCGGACTAGGGTTAAAAACTTTGGGGTGGGACTGGCGGCTACCGGTTAACCTCGTGACTTGTGGCCCAGTCCCCACCGTCCTTTTATGGCGCTGCACAATGGGGGCCCATCAGCCAGTAGAAAGGTTGAGCGCCCCACATTAGGGCACGGATCAAGGGCTGGGCCAATTGGTGGAGATCAATCTAACATTGTCCCCCTTGATCTCACCTTATGACTTAAACTTAACTTCCTTTTTCTTTTCCCATTCCATCACAGATCAGTGCATACAGCGTATCTCATCGCCACGGTCAGTTACCATTAGATTAAACAGCTATAACACACCTCTCTGTTTTGAAACAGATACTCAACTAGGCCCTTAGTATCTAGAAATCAATGGTTTTTTCATAACCCCATGTCGATTGTGTGTTCTCTGAACACTACTGGGTAGGTAAGCCTTTGGTAAGGCAATCCGCAAGTACTTACTCGGTACCTATGTGCTCAATGCTTTAAAATGATTCTAGATTTTCTCCTTTACAACATATATACCTTAGTGTCAATGTGTTTGGCAGCACACCTGACTTGTTGTCTTAGGAGTTAACTTACTTTAAATGGTTATTGATGTTGTCTACCATTATTAAATCCTGGGTATAAATTCCCTTAACCTCATTTTGCCTATTCCTTAAGCCTCATGACAAAGCTATACTATGGTATGCATCACTAATGATACCACAACTGTTTCTTTGGAGCTTT
Source organism: Miscanthus floridulus (assembly GCF_019320115.1). Lineage (NCBI taxonomy): Eukaryota > Viridiplantae > Streptophyta > Magnoliopsida > Poales > Poaceae > Miscanthus > Miscanthus floridulus. The sequence goes on along the minus strand of NC_089581.1, from coordinate 151,924,835 downwards.
TTCATAATAATACTTCAACTGTGAGTGTTAGCAACTGCTGTGGATTTCACTACACATCTCGCCAAGACTTAACTTTTGTACCCTCAACTACTGTAGAGAACTTATTCTTTCTTACTCAGCATGAGGCCTATGATACATTGCAAAATTGCAAGACATTCTCAACTCTATTCCAGTGATCTATATCTGAACTAGACTTCTGGTAAAATATCCTGGATATATAAACTACGTCCAGGGTAAGTTCTTACTTGTACTTATACACTCATCGAGCTTCCAACAGCTGAAGCATATGGAAACCATGTTCATTTGATCGATCTCATATCGGTTTCCTAGAACACTTAAAGTCCTCAAAACTATTACCCTTGACTATAGGAGTCGGCGTAGGTTTACTCGCATGCATACTTTATTTCTTTAGAATCTTTTCTAAGTATGCCTTTGCGGTAGTCTTAATACCCCATTTTCTTCTATCTCGGTGAATTTTGATTCCTAGAATCAATGACGCTTCATCAAGATCATTCACACTGAAACTTGAGGATAAAACTTCTTCTTCTCCAATGACAGATTAACATCACTACTAGTGAGTAGAATGTCATCTATTCACGGGATGTGAAAAGTGAATTTTCCATTCTTGAACTTCGCATAAACGCTATTGTCCTTCTCATTTTTTAAAACCCAAACTTTCTTATCGTCTCATCAACTTCAAATATTACTGTCTAGAGATATGTTTTAACCTATAAATGGATTTCTACAGGCGGCATCTTATACGTTCTTTTTCTTCCACGATAAAACCTTTCGGTTGTGCCATGTAAACGTTTTCATACAAATCCTCATTGAGGAATGCTGTCTTTACATTTATATGATGTAACTCTAAATCGTAATGTGCCAGTAACACCATTATGATTCTAAAAGAATCCTTGCATGAGACTAGAGAGAAAACTCTTAGCGTAATCTATTCATTCTCTTTGTATAAAGCCTTTTGCTACAAGTCATGCTGTTGGTGCAGAAAGTGACCAACACGTAAATATTTATAGTTTTGCCGTACGTTGTGATCGGAGGTGGCCTAGCACTCAATGACATAGGGTTTATACTGGTTCGGGCAACGTGCCCTACGTCTAGTTTGAGTCGGTCGGTGACTTTATTCCTGAGCCCAGGTGCTCGAATTTTGCAGTGGGGTTACAAACGAGAAGGAGAAAGATGGGGGGATACAAGACGTCCTGGTCAGACTTTGGTCAGAAGGGTCGAGAGTGACGGGAGCTCCGCTATGTGCTAAAGTGAACTTGATTGATCTGAATGAATCTGCCCTTTGTTGGAGAGAGCGCACCCCTCTTTTATAGATGAAGGGGATGGTCTCATAGGTGAGAGGAAGAGAGTGCGTATGCTACTAAGTCTTGTTTGTCCACGCCGGCGGGTACAAGATAATGATAGACGCCCACAATACTATTCAATGTCAGATGCACGTGGGAGGTGGCGTCGTTTTCTTTAGGTATGGCAGATGTCGGCGCCTATCAAAATGTTGATACCCAGAGGCATGCGAGGGGTTTTACCATGTTCGCCCGATACGGTAAATGCCGGCGCCCGTAACACTGTTGATGCCTAGAGGCATGTGGGGGAGCCTTATCATATTTGTCCAGTATGGGGGTTAATGGCACCCATAATACTATAGGGGAAAATGTCGACGCCTACAACACTGCTTGGGCTCTGTTGTGCCAAGAGGGTCATAGGGTACTGCCTTGGCAGGTGCGCAGGGTACGGTCCCTAGTATTGCGGTTTGACTTGTGCGCCCTGCCTTACTTTCTCTATCCGTTTCCTGGTCCTTATCGAGCGGGCGTCCCCGGTCGGTTGGTCCTAGTCGGCTCTGATTACGCCAGTCGGAGAAGAGCAGTGACCAGGGGTTTGGCGCATCCCCAGTCGAAGACGCGGGTTGGAGTTAGAAGCGGTGTTTGGCCAGGCCTTCCGGTCGAAGAGGCCGTCCGGAGGTGGGCTGGAGACCGAGGCGAGCGCTTCGATGAGAGAGGCAGGTCGGAGTTGGAAAATGGGTGTCGTTCCTCCTCGGCCAGGCCTTTCGGTCAGAGATTGGATCGCCCTTCTGGCCTATCGTTTAGGTACTTGGGCCGGCCCATGAGTTACGCGTTGTCTGCTTGGGCCGAGCCTTTTTTGGGAAGCCGGTCCGCGAGGGACCTCGGATTTATGAACCCAATAGGAGCCCCCGAGCCCCTGGGTGATTCGGGTAGAATCGTCTGGGGGATTTTTGTTTTGACGGCGGGTGCATGCGAGCGCACCCTCGGGTGTAGCCCCTGAGCCCTCGGGCGATTCGGGCTGAGTCGTCTAGGGGTTTTTTTCGTGTTTGCCAGCGGGAGAAGTTTCGTTTCGTCAGTGGGTGCGCGCGAGCCCACCCATGGGTGTAGCCCTGGAGCCTCCGGGCGATTCGGATACAATCATCTGGGGAGGTTTCAGTGGGCATGTGTGCGTGTTTTTTAGTTGAGACGAAGTTGTCAACCAAGGCGTCGTTGCACAGCCAAGGTAGTTAGTTTTAGGGATCGGGCGAGACGGAGCTCGCGGATCCTGGCATCGTTGCACGCCGTGGGATTCAGGCGAGTTGGAGTAATGAATCCTATCATCGGTGTAGCCCACGCAGCCGAGGCAGTTAGCTTAGGGATCAGATAAGACGGAGCTCACAGATCCTAGCGTCGGTACGCGCCGTGGGATCAGGCGAGTCAGAATCGTGGATCCTGATGGGGCAAGTTTGGGGTCGTAGACCCAGGTGTTAGTGTGCAGTTGAGGCGTAGCTAAGGGATGGGGTGAGTTTAGGGCCGCATACCTAGGTGTTTGGTGTGCAGTTGAGGCATATCTAAGGGATGGGGCGAGTTTGGGGTCGCAGACCCAAGCATTTGGTGTGCAGTCGAGGCATTGCCGAGGGATGGGATGAGTTTAGGGTCGCAGACCTAGGCGTTTTGAGAGTCTTGAGCCCCCGAGCCCTGTTAGGCTTGGTAGGGGTCAGTTTGAGTTTTGTGCGTTACCTCATCCTCGGTTTCTCACAATTGGAGGAGCTGAGTTTTGTCGCTTGCCATGATCGCTCGGGCTCGACTAACATGCTCGGTGAGCTCGGTAACGGGTATGATTGAGTGGAATCTGGGTCCATCGTTCGTGATGGGGTCAACATAGCCCTCTTGTGATATTCCACTGCAACTTTACCTACAATCCGGTAGATGCCTGGGTCATTCTGGAGACCGACCCGGGTGGCCTGCTGGCCTCCCCTCGATGGAGATTCTGTGGGTTTGGCGAGAGATTTAGGATCGAACGAGCAGGTTGAGATGACCCTGTTCACTTCATGGCAGACTAGGCGAGGGCCGCATGGGGCTCATTTGTGTTTTTTCCCTGTCTCTGTTTGACGCGAGGTGGCCTCGAGCCCTTTGTGGGCCAGCCTTCGTACCCCAGTCGGTTGTTGCTCATGTTGAATGTGGCAACTGCCACTTCATGACGCAACATGGAGCATTGTGATGCATTTCGGTGCATGTGCGATGCCTTAGTTCCCGAGCCCCTAGGCAATTTAGGGCCTGAATCGTTCGGGGGGCATGGGCGTATGGAATGAATGCGTGTATAAATGTATGAATGATTATATAAAGAAATAGCAGGGGTCGATAGCGTTACCTTGATGACTCGAGTGACGAGGTTTGAAGAGCTCCAATCGGAAATGTCCGATCGGAACCTGTGCTCGTCGTTTGTGACAGAGTCAGCATAGCCTACATGGGGCATCCCCTTGCTCCTTACCTGTCTCTCGATGTTTTCCTAAGCCGTTCGATCAACTTAGGATGCCCGATGGTTTCTCCTGGTGGAGATCCCGTTGTTGTGTTAAAGTTTTTACCATGTGATAGTAAAAAAGAGAGGTGGTATTTAGTATTGTACCCTTATGGAGCCCCCAAGCGACCCGGGCTAAAAATGTTTGGGCTGGGGTGCTTTACAGGAGCGAGTGTTTGACTAAAAAGCGGTAAGACCAAATTTAGGGGAAAACGACGTTGTTGTTCAATGTTCCAAGTGTTGGTGAGAACGTTGCCATTGTCGTCCTGTAGTCGGTATGCGCCTGGTTGGATTACTTCGATCACCATATAGGGTCCTTCCCATGGTGGAAAGAGTTTGTGTTTTTCCTTTGTCGATTGGGTTCTCTAGAGCACGAGATCACCGACTTCAAGGATCCTCCCCTAGATCTTCCTTTCGTGGTACCTACGGAGAGTTTGCTGGTAGCGAGCGGAGTGGATGACGGTCATCCCACGGGCCTCCTCGAGCAGGTTGACTTCTTCTTGCTGAGCCTCCACAAGCTCGGTCATGGTTGAAAGCCTTCACTCTTAGGGGCGCCGTGGTCGAGGATGGAGGGCAAGCACTGCTTCAGCTCCATAGGCCAGGAAGAAGGGTGTTAACCCTGTGGATCAATTCGGGGTCGTTCTTAGGCTCCAGAGGATCGCTGGACCTCTGCAACCCATCGCCCGATGTACTTGTTGAGTTGATCGAAGATGCGTGACTTGAGTCCTTGGAGGACCATGCCATTGGCGCGCTGGACCTATCCATTAGTACGTGGGTGTCCGACCGAGGCCCAGTCGATTCTGATGTCGTATCCTTCACTGAAGTCCATGAACTTCTTCTCGATGAAGTTAGTCCCATGGTCAGTGATGATGTAGTTAGAAACGCCGAACCAATAGATGGTGTCGAGGAAGAATTTGACCGCCTCTTCCGAGCAGATGTTGGTGATGGGCTTGGCCTTTATCCACTTGGTGAATTTGTCGACTGCTACGAGTAGGTGAGTGAAGCCGCCTGTGCCCTTTTTGAGGGGTCCCACCATGTCGAGGCCCTAGACCATGATCGGCCAGGTGATGGGGATGGTTTGGAGCTCCTGTGCCAGCAAATGGGTTTGTCGAGCACAGAACTGACATCCTTCACACCTATGGACGACCTCCTCTACATCTTGTAGCGCGTTGGGCCAGTGAAAACCTTGGCAAAAGGCTTTTTCGACTAGCGACCTTGGGGCCACATGATGTCCGCAAATCTCGACATGGACCTCGAGGAGGAGCTGCTTCCCCTGGTTGGTGGGGATGCACCTCATGAGCAGCCCCGATGGACTCCGTTTTAGAGTTCATCACCAAGCGTGACGAAGGGCTTAGCGCATCGAGCTATCCATTGAGCTTCAGTTCTTTTAGGTGGGAGAACCTCCTCGAGGAGGTAGGCAAGTAGTGGCGCTCGCCAGTCGATTTGATCAAGTGCCAACACAGCGACATTAGCAGGTGACGTTGTCATGGAGGTACTAGGGTGGGAGCCCCCAAGCGCTGGCTTGGCGTTGGGGTCGGAGCCCCTGGGCATTGGCTTGGCATTAGGGTCGGAGTCCCTGGGCGTTGGCTGGGTGTCAGGGTGTGTCTGGATCGGACCTTCTAGGATATGGGTGGATGGCTCATGGACATCATTGATGAAGACCCCGCTTGGGGATGGATCTCGCCTGGTGGCCAATTTTGCAAGAAAATCGGTGGCATCGTTGTCCTTTTGGGGGACGTGATGCAGCTTGATCCCCTAGAATTTATCCTTGAGCTTGCACACCTCTTGGCAGTATGCTACCATGAGGGGGATTTTATAGAAGGACTCCTTCATGACCTAATCAAGGACCAGCTCCGAGTCACCACGAACGTAGAGTCACATAGCACCAAGCTCGATGGTGATGCATAGTCCATTGATGAGGGCCTCGTACTTTGTGGTGTTGTTTGAGGCTAAAAAGTGGAGGTTGATGGCATAGCAGAGCCTACTCCCATCCGAGGAGATCAGAACCACTCTAGCCCCTGAGCCGGGCGCCATTACGGACCCATCGAAGTACATTGTCCAGTACTCGTGGGTGACGTCCGGGGTCGGTAGCTGCACCTCTGTCCATTTGTTGACAAAATCCGTGAGAGCCTGAGATTTAATGGTGGTACGGGGGATGTACCTGATGTTGTGGCACATGAGTTTGAGTGCCTACTTGGAGATTCATCCCGCGGCGTCGCGATTATGCACGATGTGCTCGAGCGGATAAGAAGTGACGACCGCAACTTCATGGTCGGTGAAGTAGTGTAGGAGCTTCTAGGTCACCATCAACACGGTATATAGGAGTTTCTGCACCTGGGGGTGCTGGACCTTGGGGTCGGTGAGTACCTCCCCGACGAAGTATATGGGCCGCTGGACCTTAAGGTGGTGTCCTGACTCCTCCCTTTTGATGACCAGGGCAGCGCTTACCACATGGTTGCTGGCCACGATGTAGAGGAGGAGGGGTTCTCCCCATTCGGGAGTGACGAGGATTGGGGCCTGAGCTTCCTCAGTCCAGACGAAAGCGTCTGTCTTTTTGAGGAGCTTGTAGAGTGGCATCCCCCGCTCGCCGAGCCGAGAGATGAACCGGCTTAGGGTGGCTAGACAATCGACAAGCCTTTGCATGCCCTTGATGTTGCATATGGGGGCCCATGTTGGAGACGGTCATGATCTTTTTGGGATTGGCCTCGATGCCATGCTCGGACACAATGTATCCCAGCAGTTTTCCCTTTGGAACCTCAAAAACACATTTTTTGGGATTCAGCTTGATGTTGAACCTTCGGAGGTTCGCGAATGTCATGGCTAAGTTTGTGATTAGGTCGCAAGCTTGAGCTGTTTTGACCACTATGTCATCAACATAGACGGTGATTGTTGGTTTCAGTCGCTCGGCTTGATCGGGCTGATCGAGCGGGTCGATTTGGTCGACGAAGCATTGTTGCATGCACCTTTGGTAGGTGGCGCCAGCGTTCTTCAGGCCGAAAGGCATGGTTACATAGCAGTATGAACCATACGGGGTGATGAACAAGGTTGCAAGCTGATCGGACTCTTTCATCGCAATCTGGTGATAGCCCGAGTAGGCATCTAGAAAGGAGAGGATCTCACAACCCGAGGTGGAGTCGACTATCTGGTCTACGCGCGGCAAAGGAAAGCGATCATTTGCACATGCTTTGTTGAGGCTAGTATAATCAACGCACATTCTCCATTTTTCGGTCTTCTTTTTAACAAGAATAGGATTAGCGAGCCAGTCGGAGTGGAATACCTCTCTGATGAATTTGGCTGCCAGGAGTTGGTGATCTCTTCGCCTATGGCCCTGTGCCTTTCGTCGTTGAAGTGATGCAGACGCTACTTGGGAGGCTTTGAGCATGAGATGAGGCATGGTGCGTGCTTGGCGACCTTTCCATGGTATGCCTGGCATGTCAGAAGGCTATCATGTGAAGACATCACAATTGGCACGCAAGAAGTCGATGAGCTCGTATTCCTATTTGGCTAAGAGCTGGGATCCAATCTGCACCATCTTGGTTGGGTCGGTGAGGTCGATTCCCTCCACCTTGGTTTCCTCGAGCGAGTGGAAGGCCGTCGAGGATTTTGGTTTGTTGCTGTCTGGGACTATCTGGGTCGACGACTCCCCGAGCTACGAAAGCTCGAACGAGTTGATGACCGTGGTGGCGAGCTCAAAATGCTCATGGTACTAGCATTTTCAGCTTGAGGTAGGTGTAGTTGGGGATTGCCATGAATTTGGCGTAGCATGGATGCCCTAAGATGGCGTGGTAGGACCCAAGGAAGTCCACCACTTCGAAGGTGAGGAACTCTGAGCGGAAGTTGGCTCGGTTGCCAAACATGATAGGCAAGTCGATCTGCCCGAGTGGGTATGCCTGTGCTCCCGGGATCACCCCATGGAAGGGAGAGCCCGCTAGGCAGAGTTCCGACCGGGGGATGCATATGGCATCGAGGGTGTCGACATAGAGGATGTTGAGGCCACTGTCTCCGTCCATCAGCACCTTGGTGAGGCGCTTCTTGCGGACAATGGGGTCAATGATGAGTGGGTAATGTCCCAGTCTCATGACGTGGGAGGGAGGGTCCCTCTAATCGAAGGTGATCAGAGATTCTGACTAGCTGAGGAAGGAGGGGATGGCCATCTCGGCGACGCATGCCTCCCTATATTGCACCTTGTGCTAGCGCTTGGACCAGATGGTGTCGGATCCACCGAAGATCATGATGCATTCCTCAGGGTTGGGGAAGCCATCTCCATCCTTGCTCGTCGTGCCTCCTCTCTTAGGTGCTGCCTCTTTGGCGTCTCCTTCTTTCGGCCCATCGGCCTGTCGGAGGAAACATTTGAGGAGCTCACAGTCTTTATAGAGGTGTTTGACAGGGTAGGCATGGTTGGTGCACGCACTATCCATGAGGTTGTTGAAGTGGTTAGGTAGGCCCTATTGGGGCTGCTTGCCTGTGCGATCAGCGGCGATGACCAATGCGGTGTTGTTCGATCGGCGCCAATCCTTTTTGTTCTTCTTGCCCCTCTGCGTGGAGGGGCCCTCATCTTGGTCCTCGCACTTGGTCTTGCCTTTGTCCTGGCCTCCGTTGAAGACCGCTACGACTGCATCCTCGCTAGAGGCATTGTTTGTGGCGACGTCGAGTAGGTCATGGGTGGTACGGGGCTTCAGGCAGCCAAGCTTGTGGATCAGGGACTCATAGGACGTCATAGAGAGGAATGCACTGATGACGTCTGCATCGATGACATCAGGGAGGGAGTTGCATCGTTGGGAGAACCTATGGATGTAATCCCGTAGGGACTCGCTGGGCCCCTGCTGGCAGCTCTTGAGGTCCTAGGAGTTCTCAGGGCGGACGTACATCCCTTGGAAGTTTCCGACAAAGATACTCTTGAGGTCTGCCAAGTCATAGATGCTATCGTGCGGGAGGAATTCAATCCACACTCAAACATGTTCCTCTACGCAAATGGGGAGATACTGAATAATGAAAAGGTCATTATCCACCCCTATGGCTCGACAGGCGAGCCAGAAATCTTCAAGCCAAATACCAGGGTTTGTCTCCCCGATGTACTTGGCTATGTTGGTGGGTGGTCGGAAGCATGGTGGGAACAGCGCTTTCTAGATACGCTGGCCAAAGGCCCGTGGTCCCGGGCCCTCAGGGCTAGGACTCCGGTCGTCCGACCAGCGACCATGCCTAGGCGCGTTTCACCGCTCCCCTCGATGGTTCTGCCAGGACCCGTGTCACCTGCCCTTACCGCCACATGGTGGACGTCATCATTATGTCGAGCCTGATGTCGGTTGCTGATGATGCAACAAGGTCTTGGTGTGGGTCGGGTCATTCATGTACCGACGATCGACGTAGAGTAGGCGTCAGGTCGGATCTCGGCGTAGCCGCTGCATCCCGAGCCACGTTTGGTGGCTGTAGCAGCGAGCAAATGGAGCGACCCGTCTGGTGTGTCCCCACTCCCCTAGTGGAGAGAGAGGGCGCATATCAGAGTCACGATGCGAAGCTTTCTGCCTTTTGAACAGTGGCAGCTTCTACCTGCGCCCAGAGGTTCCAGTAGACCGCCTGCTCCTAGGGGTCGACGGGCTCGGGAACGCCGCACAGAAGCATATCCACAGTGGCGATGTTCTGGCTAGCTTGAGCAAACTATGGGGGTTGTTCCCTTCATTTATGATGTCACGCTAGACCTGGCGGGTGTGACCCCGAGCGTCGCCGGCGAGGTCATGCGCATGGGGCGCGACATGATGTACCGAGCGCGTCGGCGTAGGCGGTGGCTGGTTCTACTACCATTGTCATAGCTCTTTGGCGTGCCCTTATGCAAGCATGAGGGCCCCCATACGTGGGTCTAGAGGGGTGTGAGTCTGAGCAGACTCCGCAACCACTGGTGGCTGTTCCAGAGCATCCGCTATAGCGCACTTCCGGGACAGACGATGGCTTAGGTGCCACATCGTCGATGCTAGAGCCGTTGCTCTCAACCTCATCATCCTAGTGTCTGTGGAAAGTGGTAGGAGCATAGCTTGCCATTCCCATGAATTCAGATGTGAGAGGGGGTGACGCCAGTGTCCTTTGGAGCCCCCAAGTGCACGCGTCCATAGGGGAACCGATCATACGGTGTTCGTGGTGCAGACAATACGGTCCCTCCGGATAATCGGCGGAAGATAGTAAATAGAGAGTAAATAACAGTATGTACATTACTTACAGCGGGGTTTGAGTAGAGAGTTTGCTCGGAATGAAGCATAGGTGCCTCATCGTTGAAGTCATCGTGCGTCCCGAAGCCGATGGAGGGCGTCCCTTCGACAGGCGCCGGAATGAGTGCCTCCTCGTAGAGGCATAGTATGCCGAGCCGATCAGCAGCGAAGTCCAGGCTTCTGAAGAGGAAGGCCTAGGATGACTCAAAGACAGATGGAACCCACATCCCAACAGGTGGGAGTGCAGGAAACTCTAGTGAGCCGAAGCGAGTTGTATCGCTTGAGCCCGCCATGGCGAAGGTGGCAGAAAAGTGGGCCATCCGATGACCAAAAAGTGTTAAATGTACAATGTCTTCCCCACGGACGGCGTCAACTGTTGGTGCAGAAAGTGACCAACATGTTAATATTTGTAGTTTTGTCGTACGTTGTGATCGGAAGTGGCCTAGCACTCAATGACACATGGTTTATACTGGTTCGAGCAACATGCCCTACGTCCAGTTTGAGTCGGTCGATGACTTTATTCCTGAGCCCAGGTGTTCAAAGTTTACAGTGTGGTTACAAACGAGAAGGAGAAAGATGGGGGGTATAAGAGGTCCGGTCGAACTCTGGTTAGAAGGGCCAAGAGTGACGGAAGCTCCGCTATGTGCTAAGTGAACTTGACTGATCTAAATGAATCTGCCCATTGTTGGAGAGAGCGCACCCCCTTTTATAGATGAAGGGGGTGGCCTTACAGGTGAGAGGGAGAGAGTGCGTATGCTACTAAGTCTTGTTTGCCCACGCCGGTGGGTACAAGATGATGGTGGACGTCCACAATACTGTTCAATGTCAGATGCACGTGGGAGGTGGCATCGTTTTCTTCGGGTATGGTAGATGTCGGTGCCTATCAAACTATTGATAACCAGAGGCATGCGAGGTGTTTTACCATATTCACCCGGTACGGTAAATGCCGACGCCCGCAACACTGTTTATGCCTAGAGGCATGTGGGGAGCCTTATTGTATTTGTCCGATAAAAGGGTTAATGGCGCCCACAACACTGTAGGGGAAAATGTCGGCGCCTACAACAATGCTTGGGCTCTATTGTGCTCGGAGGGTCATAGGGTACTGCCTGGCTGGTGCGTAGGCTACGGTCCCTAGTATTGCGGTTTGACTTGTGCGCCCTGCCTTACTTTCGCCGTCCGTTTCCTGGTCCTTACCGAGCAGGCGTCCCCGGTCAATTGGTCCCAGTCGGCTCTAATTACGCTAGTCAGAGAAGAGCAGCGAGCAGGGGTTTGGTGCATCCCTAGTTGGAGACGCAGGTCGAAGTCAGAAGCGGTGTTTGGCCAGGCCTTCCGGACAGAGAGGCCATCCAGAGGCGGGCTGGAGACTGAGGCGAGTGCTCCAGTCAGAGAGGCGGGCCAGAGTTGGAAAATGGGTGTCGTTTCTCCTCGGCCAGGCCTTTCGGTCGGAGATTGGATCATCCTTCTAGCCTGTTATTTAGGTACTTGGGCCGACCCATGAGTTGTGCATTATTTGCTTGGGCTGAGCCTTTTTTGGGAAGCCGGTCCACGTGGGACCCCAGGTTTATGAACCCGACACATGCTTTATATCTTTTCCATTCCATTTGTAGTCATATTTTGTCTTGTAGACCCTTTCATAGCCTACTATTTTGGCTACATTAGGAATTTCTTCTAAGTCCTAACCATTGTTGGTATTCATCGAATTCATTTCAACTTCCATAGCTTGTTGCCATTCAAACGAGTAAACGCTTCTCATGGCTTCTTCAAATGAGATGGGATCACCCTCCATTTTAATTTCTTCACTAACATAGACTTCATAGTCATTAGAAAACTGGTTTACTAATTCTTTGAGTCCTTATGGGGCCTCAGCTACTGACACTTTCATATGCTGGCTATTGTTGCTCTTCATTGCTAAGAGGCAATTGATTCTATAGGCTCCTGTATTATAAGATCCTTGTTTATATTATTCATCTTCTTCGAAAAGCCAACAACAGGTGTTGTATAAGTCATACAATATCAATAGGTATTGAGAGATTCATTGTTTTTAAATCACTTAAGTGGGCATGCAGTCCTGCTTCTCTTCAAGTCTTAGGTCTCTACATACCTCTACATACCATGCTCCCCTAGATCTTCCCATCTTTTTCTAAAGATAGTGCATCTTTAAATATCTTATTTTGGGTTTAATCCGTTAAAATCTCATATGGCGCTTTAAGCATCACCTTTAACATCTTTGAGACTAACTATGCTATTTTCCTATTAGAACTTTAAAAGGTCTAGGAATTTAGCTCTTTCTCTGTTTAGGGGTATCATTATTGTAACCGTTGTACTCCTCCAACTGGTCTTTATCTCATTCTTAATGAAGAGTGTCTTTCTTAATTGATCTTTATATTCTCTCCATCGAAATATGGCATGAACTTTACTACCATAATTTCGATAACTATTTAGAAAGCCTATAAACGAGGAGACACTTTATATTCTCTCCCTCAAAATATGGCATGAACGTTGGTTCTAATTTAATCAGAAAATTAGTAAACTAACAAAAACTGTCCTAGAACTAGCTTGACTCGAGCCTTTTTATTCACATACCCTAGCATTATAGCCCGTTGTCATGCAGCCGAGTCATCTCGTTGGTTAAAATAAAACATATAATATGCTTCTGCATCAATTCTATATCACCGTTGGGCAGAAAATAGAATTAATGCATAAAACTCATAAATTAACGTGAAATCCATATAACTACTCTTCAAAATTAAATTCTTCCATTGGTTCGAATTTAATTGAAAGATAATCAACTTCATTTCCGTGGAAACTTGATAATGAAATACATTCTTTTAGTTCAGGAACATTTCTTGGTCCTTATCTACTCTCTAAAAATTGACCACGTTGTTGTAAAATTTATCAGAGATTTAAACTTCAAACTTAAATTTAATATAATATTGTCATCATCAACGTTGATCAGAAAATGACTAATACCATAGTCTTACTTGAACGAAAAAAATTGGACTACTCCTCTAATTAATTTTTCTTGTTGGTTCTAATTTAATTAGAGGATAAGCATGATCATAATTTACTAAATATAACTGCTCTTCAAATCAAATTCTCCCATTGGTTCGAATTTAATTAGAAGATAATCAACATTAAACTTTACAGCGGAAAGTTGATAAATTGTTTATCTACTTTTCAGAAGCATTTGATTGTACTCATCTACTCTCTGAACAATTTATCCCATTGGTTCAAAATTGAATAGAGATGAAAAACTAATCAAAATTCATCAAGATTTACTATGCATTCGGCCGACCCTTCAGGCACTCTAGCATGGCCCAGCATGCAGCAGCAGTGCAGTGGCCTAGTGACGCACAACTAGCACGTAGGCCCTGCAGCGCCTGCGCACGTGCTCGCAATGTGTCCCCATGCCCAGGCCACAACCTAGGCATAGGCCGGGATTTCTCTCGCCCGCCTAGGCTGAATTCGGCCCGTGCAATCCCTATCGTCTGTCTTGATCTGATGACTATGCGCAGCGATCGGGAGATCAAAAGTCACCCCTCCTAGACGACCTTCCCAAAAACCCTAACCTCGTTCAGTATTTTCCCCCTCGACCCTCTCTCGCTGAGCGGCGGCCACCTAGTTGTCCAGAGGAGGAAGATGGCACCGCCACGGGCGCCCTCGCCGGTCAACCCCGAAAACCCTAAACCTTATTTCCTCCCTCCCCCTTCTCTCTCAGTGCCGAGATGGAAAACTGGCGGCGGCTGCCCGTGGCGGCCGGAGGAAAAGAGTGGTGGCGCCATGCCGGGGCCCCTCGCCGGCGAGCGTGCTCGCCCGAGGCTGAGCGCGCCGCCGTCGAGCGGCCTTGCGATGTTGCCCTTGACCCCTGAGCCTGAGGCAAAGACTCCACGGTGGCGTGGACTGCCCCGAACGATGGCCCAGGGAGCTGCTTCTCACGCAACATCGGCGGTGGTGATGGCGATAGGTGAGCCCTAGGTAGGCCCCTGTCCCCTTCGTCCATCATTTATCGGATTATGGTTAGGGTTGCTTCAGTTTCTGCTCACGCCCCCGATGGCTCGAGGTGGCTTCCCGCGCGGCGTCGAGATGACAGCTGGCGATGGTGACGGTGGGGAAAGAACCCTGTTAGGTCCCTTCATCCTCTCCGTTCTGTGATCTAGGGTTAGGGTTTGGGAATGGAAATTTTTCATTTTTCTTCTACATTTCTTTTCACTTTTCTACCCTAGACTTGATCTACACAGTACAAGAAAACCTTGGCTCTGGTACCATTGATAGATCATATAACCTCTAAAACCATAGATCAGGGGATAAAACTTGACTTAGATGGGGAAACATTGGTGATGTACCTCGCCCTAAGGCAGTTGCGGCCATGGCGTCGTAGTGACGTGGCCGCCGGTTGTAACATCCCTGGTGGTACGAGCTTGTTTAGCACCGTGATTTGGGCCTAAGTAAAATTTTCAAAAATGGGTTTCTCGAAGTTTTGATTTAAAACATACTTGATGCGATGAGTGAATTCGGTGACTCAGTTTTGTGGACTCGAATAAACGCCCAAGTCAAATTATTTAGTGCATAAAGATATTTAGAAATGTCGAACAACAATTCTAGCAAATAAGTAGCGAACGGTTTGTTCTATGAGATTAAGCATGAAAAGCAACTTTTATAAATAAAATAAAATCTATTAACAAATAGAACAATATATATATAGCTTTTGAATCTAATTTAAATTCAAGCTTTGTTGAAAATCTCCTTGTGCCTAGGTGTTGCTAATGGTCTAAATTAGTAAAGCGATAGAAATATCTAGAGGTATATATATATACTCACGTGTTTATTTGGTGAAAACACATAACAGACAAGAGATAGCGTAGCGGCTTAGCATGCTTCATTTACTTTTCCTGGTGCGGCGTTCAGTGTACTCGTCTTGCTTTGTAATTATGCACCATCTCGTCTTCCGTTGTGGCTCTGCACCTCGGCGCGTCCGTTTGCCTACGCCCCTATCTTCTCTCCCTCGCTTGCGTCGTGTCCGAAATTTTAATGGGAGCACATGGCTCTGCCGTGTCCACGCCTCACTGCTCCCTCTCCCTGTGCTCCTTCTAGTGCACGCCAAGGTCGAGCTATTGTCTGTCTCTGCTTGTTTATTTCTGTCTCTGATTGTCCTTGTCTACCGCTGCTGTATGACTCTGTGCTGAGCAGGTCGGGTCATCTCCGAGCTGTTGCTGCTCCCGCTCTGCACCAGTGTCTCTCCTTTTTCCTTCACGCGTCGCGCGCTCTCGCGCTGCTGACTATCGTGAACTGCCTGGCTCTGCAATGCAAAGTCCCCCATCCATCCCCATCCTTACTCCACGCCTGAGCCTAGAGCACTGCCCGTGGTCCCACACTGGACCGCGCCCGCAGCGTTGCCCTTCCAGGCACCACCGCCACCTGCCATCGTCTCTTCCCTTTCCCCTTGCGAGCGTGCAAGCCCTAGTGGCCTCATGCTGGTCCACAGCTCCATGACCCGTTCCCATCGCTACTCGACCTCCGTTGCCAGCGCCCATGCCCTGCCACCGTTACTGGTTTCCCTGTTGTGGGCATGCATGGGTGTCGTGCTGTGCCCTATCCCGTGCCTTCCTCCTCGCGTGCGTGTGCCGCCACTGCGCAGCCGCTGCGCCTAGAGCGCCGCCCCGCGCTGTCCTCTCGAGCGCCTTCCTCACTGCCGTAGTCGGGCAGGGCACCCGTCCCCCATAGCTTCTCCTACTGCTCGACCACCGCATGCATAGGTGCGCCCAAAGCCCACGCACGACTCCCACCCTCTGCTTGCCTCTGCTGTGCCGACACATGCCATTCTCGTGCTCGCAACGCTGCTTCCTCGCCGCGTCACCACCGACCCTGCCGTGGCTGGCCAGTTTACCCGGTCGTGCTCCGCTCACCTCCTCGCGCCACTCCGTCTCCGCTGCCAACACCACCCTTCTGCGTCCCTTTCCGGCTCCGCTACGCCCCCAGCGCCGCAGCCGCCATTGCTGCCGCTGGCGCACGCGGCCTGGCCGCTGTGGCCATCGTCGGTTCCTGGCTGCCTCAGCCCAAGGCCATGCGGGTCCCCGTGCAGCTCGTCGGTGGGTTGTCCATCACCGCTGTGCCTTCCCCGGCCCCACCGCGCCGTTGCCATCGCCGTCGGCTGATGCCTCTGTGCCGTGTTCTGCTTTTGAGAAGGTAGAAAAGGGACCCTAACATAAATAGCAATTTTCAATGTGTTCATTTTGTAAAAATGCGAGACTCGTAGATTCATAAATAGGGGCTTAGTTAATTCGGAGAAACTTCAAGTGTTTTAGTGCAAAACTGCCATCACGTTTGGACTTGGCCGCGTGGATCGCTGCCGCGTGCGCGCCTGGTGGGCCGCCGGCCTCCGCTGGGCTGCTGGCCGGACGTATCGCTGGACCGTCCACGCCACTGCCCGCGCCTGGGCCACCATTTGCGCCGCGCTGGGCCGCGTGCGCCGCGCCCCACCTGGGCCGGCCTGGTGCCGCGCGCATCTGGGCCGCACGTCCGCGTTGGGACTCCTGGTCCGCTTTGCCACCGTCGGCCTTTTTGTTCTAGAAAACACTTAGCTAATTTAGTTTAAAGTAAATTTGTAAAATCAAAATAAAATTATGTAGGTGTCCAAAAATAGTGAAACCAACTTTGTTGAGTTTCTAAAATTATGATCTATCTGCTAGTATATTTTGTTCGCATAGTTTGAGAATATTCTTGGAAACTATATAATTAAATTGAGATACTTATATCGTTAAAAATATAAACTTGTCGGAATAGTTATGGTAAATTGGTAATAGTATTGGATTTGAAATTTTTACAGTAGGTTCCTAGCAATATTAGTTACTCACTATAATTTTCGTACCTCTAGAATAATTAGTTTGCTAGATAGATAACGATGCTTTATTTTGAATAAAGATTAAATCCAAAGAATGGAATAAAGAAATAACTGGGTTTGTATAACTAAAACGTTGGTTGGGAAATAACAACTTTTTCGACAATGGGGATACGTGGCCTAAGTACGGTCGTCATTAGAACTAGCTCGTTAACTTGAAAGGCGTAAATCGTATTTTACGAGTCACGATTGCAGTTGATTAATTACGTCTTTGCATTGCATCGCATCGCATTGCATGTCATAATAGGGACTTTGATGGGTCGCGGAGTCATCGGGGGTTGCTGGAGAAATGGTGCTTTTGGAGATCGTGTCGCCATGATGAAAAGCTAACTACTGATTATATTTTACCCAACAAGCCCCGGTGCATAACCCCTGTTTTACTGCACTTTAAATTATATTTGTGCGTTAAGTTTTAAAGAGTTGAATGAAACCCACTTGCATATATATATCTTTATTATATGAGTCTTACTAGTATGACAGGATCGTGTAGATTGCTATGCTACAGGACGTCGGTAGAAGTCGAGTGATTGCCTGTCACTCACAAGATATAGAAAATATATTACTGTATTATTATCACTTGAAAATATAAATGGTGGAAATAAAAAATGGTGATCGGACATGGATATGGTTTGAGTATTGGTGGGTGTTAGAGGTTGTGTCCTGCGGTCAACAGGACATAGCTTGGTTACACTGCTTTTCCTGTCCGTGTCGGTTAAGGACCGGCCATTGCATAAGGCTCTAGGTAAATCACAGACTTATTATCTTGAGCACGTACTTGGGTATGGGCGCTTGGAAGACTTGTTACTCTCTTGTCATGGGTTCCGGTTCTTTCCGGACCAACTGTCATGGTGATTTTTGGGTTATGAGGTCCTTGCACCGCACTGAGTTCGAGACTCAGGGGCGGGGGCTTGCAGTCCTAGTTTGGACGGGGACCTATACCCCATGATAGGAGGGTAGTGGGTTGGTCCTGCTTGTGCCTTGGGTACAAGCGGGACGTGTCTTTTCAGGGTACCCAGCTGGGGACATTGATTTACGAATCCCTGGGCAATCCGGTACGGTTTGTTTGCGGTCTGGCACCATAGTAAGAACTGAAAGATGAAAGATGGAAAAAGGAAATCTGATTGCTTACAACCTGCTTGAAAGTAGCACATGTGCTTACATAGAATGGTTGGTTAATGAACTAATGCGTCTGTTAATAAAAATCGAATATAAGGACGCACGTTTAGTAATGCTGACTGCAGATGCAATAAACCCACAAGCCAGATAGTCTTGCATATCTTTGGAGTCTTTTCTTTTCTCCTATCGGGTAAGTCTTGTTGAGTACAATTGAGTACTCAGGGTTTTATTTACCCTGTTGTAGGTGATAGGTAGATGCTAGAGCTGACCTTGTGTGTGTGGATTCCTTCCGGTGGGCTCAGAGAGGATTTCCTTTACGCTGTGATCATAGTTTTTATTTATAACTCTCACCAAATATTTTATTAAATGAAAGTTTTATAATCTGTTGTCATAGTTTATAGATTACTGCTTCATCATTTCATGAATATATATTTATTTCCGCTGTAACTCTGTTCACTTGTTTATATTCCGCAGTTCACTTAAATTGTTCATAACTCTGATAATATGGTTACATTCCGCTGTTATAACAATACATATTATTCCCTAATGTTGTATTCAAAGTTATGTAACAAATGGTTAAGAATGATGTAAGCTTTTATTCTATCATTTGTGATCCTGATAGAAAAATGTGGATTTTTGGGTTCTCCCTTGGGGTGTGCCTGACGGGACTGCGTAATTTAGTGTTCTCCCTTAAGTGCTTAGTGTCTAATGGAAGACGAGCACTCCTGGGAGGCGTTAGATTAGGCGGTTCTGTTACACCGGTGTCGCAGCAGTGCAGGCACGGTGCAGTGATAGCGGTCGAAGGCGATGACGCATCCCGTCGCTCACAACACCCCTTTAGATCGAACTACGATTAGAAACTTCGGGGTGGGATCGGTGATTACCAGTTAACCTCGTGCCTTGTGCTCCAGCCCTATCGTCCATTTATGACGCTACGCAACGGGGGTCCATCAACCAATAGAAAGGCTGAGCGTCCCTGATCAGGACACGAATTAAGGACCCAATTGGTGGAGCCTAACAGCCTCCTCCTCCTGTGCTCGTAGCTTCCCTCAAGTTGCAGGTGGCACGAACAGGGAACCTGGTCTGGATTGAATCTTGGGCGATCGGCAGTCTAGTGCTGCTTTTGCTTGATGCCAGCACGTACCACCATACAGCAAGAATCAAGCGCGGATTTTCAGCCTGTTCGATTGGCTAGTTCGTATCGTTGCTGGTTCGTGAAGAAGTACTGCTGACTGGTTTGTGTGAGAGAAAAATATTGTTTCGACCGGAAATTTACGATCGTTTATGACAAGCCAGCTGCTTATCCCACACGGTCAGCCAGCATGGGGAGGTTGGTCTCACGCATCAACTAACCCTGCAACTAGCGGAAAAAAAGATACCACGAGCCGCGAATGAATGCCTCCCGATCCCTCTAGGCATCTTTTTAGCCACCGGTGTTTGGGTCCATCGGCTGGAATTGGATATGCCTGTAATAATTTTGAACCGTTGCATGCATAGCACGGCCCGAATCTTCGAGATCCGTAGATATATAGGCGATACGATGCACCAACGCCGGCCTCATGTTGGGCTTGGGCACATGCCCCGGCATATATCGTGCCAATGTGTGTGTGCACACCAACGCTAGGATCGGTGCAAGGAGTCCATGTAATGTAATGTAAGCTTGCGCAGGATCGGTGTGCCCACTTTACAAATGGATCTAGTGAACTGCGTGTCCCTCAGATTGACACACAGAGGCCGAATTATGTTCTTTCCAATCAACCGTGTGAATTATTGTTCGGTTCGTGGGACGTTGCTACTCCACCAACGATGGCCAGTGTCCGTACTCAGCTGCGAAAAAAATTGCAAACGTGAATTTCCGTTAGGTGCGTGTGTATGCTTTACAACCGCATGATTGGAGAACTGCTGATACTACTGCCTACCTACGCACGTTGGCGATTTCATGAGCGACGAGACTGGACGTGCCACCAGCGCCGTCGAATCGAACAACCTCGCTCGGGGGGCACGGGCCACGGGCCACGGGCCGGTGGCGGTGGGCGTCGCTCGTCCAAACATGCAAAAGAGAAAAGAGCCCGCGACCTGCGATGCGAGTCACGCACGTTTCCCAGGCCAGGACCACACGTTGTTTAGCGACGGCGATCGGCGCCTACGTACGTTGAGGAGCGGGCCGCTGGGTTCCGCGGTTCGCCTCCGCGATTGTCTGTGGATCGGCGGCGCGCACGTCCGCCCACCCCACCGCGGCGGCGCCCGTGCCCCGTACCAGTGTGCCCACCAGTAGCGGCGGAACGGAGTCGGGCCCGGGCCCGGGGGCGCCGGATGGCGATCCGCGCGATAAATGCCGCGCCGGTCCGAGCCTCACACCTCGCTCTCGTACCGCCGCAGGCCACTACTTTGCCGGCCCTGCTTTTCCAATTTCTTCCTTTTTTTTTCGCTGCCTGTTCTTTTTTTTTTTTTTGGCTCGCGGCCGGACGAACCACCTGGCCAGGGATTATTTATATATTTATCATTATTATGATGTGAGTGATATAAAAAGTATCATATCAGTGACTTATCCGTCAGTGACACAGTGTAAGATGTCATCCGTAATAATGGCAAATATGTACGAGTGGCCCCTGCCATGTCATCGTGGCCACACGGGCCCCACCCTGCCACGTTGGCGGCACGGGTGTACGGGACGAGCGAGAGGCCCGATGAGATGAGGAGCAGAGATCGGCATTTCGGTGGTGTGGTTCGCCACGCTCTGGCAACAATAATTTTATCCTCTACTAGATAATGGTGATAGTGATATAGACGCATCACGGAATGAAAATATTTTTTTGGGGGCAGCAAAGGTCCACTGGTGTTTTGGATGCTAGCGCAGGCGCGGAATCCATCTCATATATGAAGATCTCCGCTTTCTGTACCTTCGGTTGGCGCTGACACCAGATGAACCAGACATGTAAATCTGTTCTCAGTCTCTAGCAGATATACGGTGGCCGACGTCAATTTTTTTTTTTTTTTTTTTTTTGCTTCAGAGTTGAATGTAAGGGAGATGCTACAGTAGATTATGCTTCAGAACTAACGTGGTAATGAAGCGGGTAACCACTGTTCCTACTGCTAGCCACTATGCTACCGTCACCGGTGTTGTCCCTCCACATATCTCTATCCATAACACGCTCCTCGACCTTCTACTCCCTTGTTATCATCCTTGTCGTGATCCCGTCACCGACCTTCTTCACCAACTACTTTATTTTGTGACTCCCCGTCAATGACGCCGTGTAATTGTCGGCCTTCGCCACCGGTGGTCGATGGAGGCCATCTAGCGTTTCGCCTAATGCCCACCTCCTCTATCGATCCAACCACCCCCAAGCCCCAACGCCCTTTTTCTAATGTTGGTAGCCCACATCTAGCCCCGCTACCTTAAAACCTCGAAACCCAAAACCATCCATACTACCGCTCGCCATTACCAAGTTCTTCTGGGGGTGTTTGATTCCTCATCCAAATCTTGTCTACTATTGTTGAGCAAGGATTTAATGTTGCTGGTGTGTTTGGATATTTGGTTATCTTTTCTCGGTTTTCATGCTACCAAGAATTATCGGGCTTTCACCTTGCTACCAATGGTGAGCCAAAATGGCTGTCCTAGCCCAGCAAGTTTCTAGGATTAGGTAAGGTAAAGTAATCTTACCCTGGGAACCAAACTTCTCCCTAGTTTTCGACCAAATCATCAAGATTTTATGCACATGAAGGATACGAGGTGCGTGAAAGTACTCTCTCCGTCCATAAAAAGATTCGTGCTGGTCAAGTTTGACTAGGTTTGTAAAGAATATTTGTATCTATATAAATAGGTTCATTATAAAAATACATCTAATGACCTATCGAGTGATACTAATTATGTACTAAAAATACTAATATTTTCTTATACATATTATATATTTAGCCAAATTAAAAAAATGTTTGGCCTTTGGGAAGTGAGGATGATACTTTTTATGGGATAGAGTGGTTAATCATCTTTGGAGAAACACACACACGTATGATCAGTTCAATATACTGTGCACTGTTACTGCCAAGCATAGCTGGTGACCGTCAAAGAAAATAACTGCGGTGAACTTAATCTACCAATAACATACGACATACCATAGAACAAAGCATATAGTGACAGCCTTTACTCGGCCTAACCGGTGAGGAAGCCTTGCGAGTAAATGCCATCCATCCATGTATCCAGGGGGAAACCCCATCAAACTCATCCCAAATCTTCGCCCATGTGGCCTCAACGCAGCGGTACCTCGAAGATAACATCACAAGTTGCACAGCGTCCTCTCTATTTCTCTCCCCTACGGAAAACCAAGACCCCGCTGGTTGGCTGCTTCGTATCGTTGATGTTTCGTGAAGAAGTATTGTTGGCGGATTTGTCAATGAAAATTTACGAAGCCAAATGAACAGGCTGTTATTTCCCCCATGACATCCATAAATATTCGGGCGAGTTTAATATCCCGTCCGCCCAACATGCGAATCAAGTTGATATCCCAGCAAAGGACAGGCCAACGAGAGAGAGGGAAAAAAGGGGGAAGAAAACGAAATTCCCAGGCCGAAATCCTTGCCCACACAAATTGCAGGGCGCCGGAACCCCACACTATATAAGCGCCCTCGGCACACTCCCCCGTTTCTTGCACTCCTCTCCTTTCGCAATTCACTCATCCTCCACACCTCTTACTGTCCCACTCTGTTCCTCCCACTCGTCGGCTCTGCTCCAATTTCAATTCAAAGAAGACGCTCGGACATGGAGTGGCTGCGCGGGAAATCCATCGGCAAGGGCGCCTTCGGCACGGTGCACCTCGCCGTGGACACGGCCACGGGCCGCGCCTTCGCGGTGAAGTCGGTGGACGCGAAGAGCGCGCCGGCGGCGGCCATGGCGTGCCTGGAGAGCGAGATAAGGATCCTGAAGCGGCTGAGCTCGCCCCACGTGGTGGCGTACCTCGGCGACGACGGCGCCACGGGGGCGACGAGGAACCTGCACATCGAGCTGGTGCCCGGCGGCAGCGCCGCGGAGGCGGCGGCGTACGGGGGCCTCGGGGAGCGCGGCGCACGCGGCGTCCTGCGGAGCGTGGCCGCCGCGCTGCGGTACCTGCACGAGGAGGCCGGCGTCGTGCACGGGGACGTCAAGGGCCGGAACGTGCTCCTCGGCTGCCGCGACGCCCAAGGCTGCTGCGGCGCGAAGCTCGCTGACTTCGGCGCGGCGAGGCTGGTCTCCGACGCCGCGACGACGCCCCGCGGGCCGCGCGGGACGCCCGCGTGGATGGCTCCGGAGGTCGCGCGCGGCGGCGCGGCGACGCCGGCGTCGGACGTCTGGTCCCTGGGCTGCACCGCGCTCGAGCTGCTCACGGGGAAGCGCCCGTGGTCGGAGCTCGGCGGCGCCAGCGAGGTCGGCGAGCTGCTGCTCCTCGTCGGGTTCGGCGGGAAGCGCCCCGCGATCCCCGCGTGCCTGTCGGACGCGTGCCGCGATTTCCTCGACAAGTGCCTCCGCCGCGACGCCGCCCAGCGGTGGAGCTGCGAGCAGCTGCTGCGCCACCCGTTCCTTTCCACGGACGCTGGCGACGACGCCAGCGAGCCGTGGCCATCCCCGTCCCCGTCTCCATCTCCGTCGCCTCGCGCGGTCCTCGACTGGGCCCCGTCGTCGGATTCGGACTCCGAGGCGCTGGACGACGCGGAGACCGAGAGCAAGCACGAGGTCATGGCGCGCGCCAAGGGGCGGGTCGCCGAATTGGCCTCAAACGGGCCGCGGCCTAGTTGGGACTGGGAGGAAGTGGAGTGGGGGACCCGGGGCACCTGGGCAACCGACATCCGGGCCCCACCTCCACCTCCCAGTTCCGAGGCGCCAAGAAATGGCAACGCAAGTGCGCTCGTCGTACCCAGCGCCGCCGCCTTCTCCGACGGCCGTGATCGTGACGTCCTCGTCCTCGTCCTCGTCGTCGGAAGCAGCGGCAGCGGGCTCCGCTGTGGCCATGGCCGTCCTGGTTGTCACAGTCACATCTGTCGGTATAAATGCGGGTTTGGGGTGGTAGGAGCAGGACTCGGCTGGCCGCCGTTGGCCGTTGTACCTGTGCTAGTACCATGTACTGTTGTTTGTCCACTCAATTCAATTCAATCCAAATTTGTGTCAAATCAAGCAGCCAATGAGCTTTGCATGCCGTTTGCGTTTTGCATGCGTTCTTTGATCGGGTGGGTGGCCGGCCATGATCGATTGATCAGCCGTCAGCGCCGGCGCGTATCGGCACAATCTCAACTCGTCCCTCAGCCCTCAGGGCAAACTAGCATTTCTTTTCTCAGAAATGCTATTGCTCAGTACTCACAAGCTGACTAAACACTAGTTTACTCGCTAGGGGTAAAAAAGGAAGAAAAGAAAAACAGCACGCTTATTCTGGAATTGCGAAAGTGTATTTCCATGTTGCCATTGCCATGGTGGTCTGGATTCTGAACTGGCCCAGAATGACAGGTAGGCATGGTCGCATGGATATGCAAAACGGCAAAACGATGGATTCTATTCTTTTCAGGAAATGCAGCTGTGGCAAAATGCCAGGTACTAGTAGTACAAGCGTGCTGAGTACCACGCCGAAGCAGAGCAGACAGCAGAGTCGCAGGCTCCCACAGCAGCGCGTGGATGCGCGGTTCTGAGATCTTTGCAGCACAAAGATTTTGTTCCCATTTCAGAGAGGGGCTCGTTGTGTACGCGAATTGCCAAAATTTTCTTCAGATTGGGTCTGTCCGTACCGCACGACGCACGTACATGGATCAGCCTGGGCAGTTTTTTCACCGAAAACCGAACACCGAACCGAACCGAACCGAAACCGAACCGAATAGTCGGTAATTCGGTTTTTCGGTTCGGTTTCGGTTTTCAGTTCTGTGAAGTTCGGTATTTCGGTTCGGTTTCGGTTTCTGTGAACTGCAAACCGAAGTACCGAGAAACCGAAATTGGTGGAGTACTGTGGTTTTTTTTTCCTGCTGTTTATCAAAACTAATGGAGTACCGTGGTTTATTATCAAGAATGAACTGCAAAACTGATGGAGTACTGTGGTTTATTATCAAGAATGAACTGCAAATTTGTAATATTTGATTTGAGCATTGAATCATGTCTGATGTTTTCTTACATCGGTTTATTCGGTTTTAACCGAAAAACCGAACTAAAAAACCGAACCGAAATTGGTCGGTTTTTGAAATTTTAGCAAACCGATCGGAGGTCATTTTCTAGAAACCGAAGTTTTGAAAAACCGAAAAAACCGAACCGAACCATCGGTTAAAACCGAACGCCCAGCCTGATACATGGATCGCAAAATTCCCTTGCTGAAGCAGCCGCTGGGAAGCACCGGCATCCAGTTGGGCCGTGCCAATCTTGCCCGTCGTAAGGCGCGCGCAACCACCGCCATCAATGTGTGGCTACCGGTATCACATATTCGCGCTGAAAACATGTGTACTCGCGCTACAACGCGCATCAATCTCAGCCCATGGAACGGATCACAACTGATGCACTGATGCTGGATGTGGCACGGGCTGCTCTGCTGTGGCTCCGGTTCTCGCGGAGAGCACAATGCGGCGAGCCCGTGCTTCAACTCCGGCGAAAGCGAGTGCCACGTGCCAAGGGGCGACGGGAGCTGCTCGGCTTCGGCTCCAGCGAAGGCGAGCGCCGCGGCCTGGTGCGAGAGTGAGCGCGTAACCACTACCCATGCTGACTACAGATCGAAGAGGAAGGAGGCGGGTGGTTTTGTCGACGGGTCAAATATATCCGCCTGAAACCAGCTTTGCAGTTTGGTCTTGCCTTATTTGGCGGAACCAAACCATGAACAGGCCTATGTGGATGGCTTGGCAAGAAGATTTGCACAGGAGATGAAAAAGAGAAGTGGTGCGAGAAGACATCACCACCATTTCAAACTTTTAGGCAACTCATCAAACCGCGTCCGTTCCAAAAGCAACTCCAAATAATTGTACAGACAAGCTGACTCCAGCCATCCCAGATAAACAGACGACTTCAAAAATAACAGTCTATTAACCAAGAAAACCATGTAGATGACTGATGACTCTGATTTCACCAAACACAAGCATTCATCCCAGAGAAAACACAATGAAAAATTTGTGGAGGGAAGATGAACCTTGACAACAAAATGAATGGAAGGACACTCATTTGACCCTGGTTTGCGTATATAAACGCCTTCAATCTTTAGCATCCTTTTTTATCATCAGATGCTGGAGCCTCCTCTTTCTCCGCAGTTTCCTCCTTGCTGGCCTCTGTCACCGTTAACTTCTGTACCAAATCAGCGGCAGTGGAGGCTTCCTCGTTTTCTTTCTCCTCAGTCTTTCCTTGCTGTTCAGCTATCTCTTCAACAATATCCTTAAACTTCTTGCAATCTGAATAGAATCGCAAGAGAGTAACCAGCAAATTCAAAATAAACAAGGATGCCAAAAATATAAAATTGTCATACTATCATCATTCAATAGCAATCGACATCTCAGAAAGAAACAAAAGTAAACCCAACCTAACACCACAATTGAAATTATCATCAAAAGTATAAAAGAACACTTTCTAGCTTCCAACTTCTTAAGTTGTCCGAAGTTAAACGTTTTTTAGGTTTGACAAAATTCATCAAAAAGCGCACCAATGTTTAAGACACCAAATTCATATTATTAGATTAGATACACCATGAAATATGTTTTTCATAATATACATACTTATTTGATGCCATACATGTTAGTGTTCTTTTCTATAAAGTTGGACAAACTTAAATAGTTTGACTTACGACAATTCTAGAAGTTGATTTGTTTTGAGACTGGAATATAACTAAAATAGCAATCAATACCTAAACTACAACGCTGATGATATGTCAGATATTTGTAGATATCAAACAAAATTTCCAACAATACAAGCATTATACATATCATCATCCCGCACATATGTCTCAATATAAGCAAGCAAGCACCTGATGCACTTCTAACAAAGGGAAAAGCTGCCAAGATCCCTGGAAACTAAATTGTTAGGTCCTTGGAGCATACTGCTACTATGGTCCTATAAACATGAAGGTCGTGTGTAGGCTAACCAATAGATGCGGTAGCTGAATGGAAGTGTGAAATAAAAGTTAATTATTCATTGTGCGTTGAGCAGCCACATTAACCTCAATAACCTGGCACCTGAGTGTGCAAAATTAATCAGTTATTCATGATGCATGTGGCAGTACGTGAGTAACATGCATGCATGCTAACGCAGCGAATAATTAGCTAAGACGTAACGGCATGGCTGCTAAATGTCAACACAAAAGTACTGCTAGATATACACGACACATGGCAACAAAAGGTCCAATGGCGATCAAAATTAGCTCAGTCTCAGACCATTTCCAACTTGGCACTTTCGCTACCAAGTCATGAGTTACAGGTCTTCGACGATTGAAACTTGCTATTCAAGTTCAGAGACCACAGTAGCAGTTCGCTAAATTTAGAGTGTTTGTCTTGTCTGGATAAAGAAAATAGGTTCTATCGTGATCGATGGAAATAAAATATGGTTTTGCTTTGAGTACAAGTATTCTCCCACATTGGAAATAACTTGAAATACTTGAAGAACAGCAGACAGTCTGTGACTGCACCAAGAGTTGAATGCCAGAAATACAGAAATAAATTCTAAGATCAGGAAGATATATAGGCAAATGCGAAACAAAACCATATCATGGAAACAGGAAACAGGAAGCTTTATTGATGATTGTTATGAGGACAGCACTTTGAGTTAGAAGCCCAGTACGATACAACTAAGAATTGCTGGGGCATTCATAATATCAAGGAGGGTCACCGAACAACATACATCAAAAACAAATACAACATATAAATCACATCCAACAAGCTTAGCTTATCACATAATTCATAGATCCATAGGCCAGTGATCGATCAACTTTTCTTAAGACAAAATTAAGCCAAAACAACAATAACCAGTTCAATCAACAGAGGTACCAAACATTATGACAGTGCAAGCTGCTGGCTATAATGAACAGATGCAAGGAGGGATAAAGAGGTAAGATATGGTTCTAGGTGCTCACTCTCCACAGATCCAAAACGGATAGCGAACATCTCCTCCTTGAGCTCGCCGTCGGCGAAGTCCAGAGCGTGCCATACGCACGACTTGTCGCTCCCCGCGTGCTCCTGCATCTTAGTCGTCGCCACCACTGTGCGTACGGGGAAAAGGGGTAAGCAATACTCTCCAATGTCAAAACCTATCCAGCCAGATCGAAATCACCAACGAAAATCCCACAAAAAGACCGTGATTACCAAGATGATTGGCGCAGATCTTAAGCGTCTTCGCCTGGCGCATAACTAGGCGGACCTTGGCGGTCTCCTTATGCTTGAGCAGCTTCACAGTGCCTGTTCCGCGCTCTTTCCACTGGTTCCCATCCTTGTCGAACCGGTAAAGCTTCGCCTTCCTGCACAATCGCCACACGTCGTCAGATCAACAAGACCTAGCCAAATCGGATCGGGGCGGATCGGGGATGGGGAGGATCGAAGAGGCCGTAGATGACTCACATGTCGAGGAGCACGTCCTCGTCCTCCTCTCCGGTGGTAACGGCGACCTCCTCCAGCTTTACGATGGGCGCGACCTGGGCGCCGGTGTCCTCGTCCTCGCCGGCCGCCGCGGCCTCCTCCTCCTCCGCAGGACGGTGCTCCGCCAGGTCGGCCATGGCGTTCGGCGCGGTGGCGTCGGCGGTTGCAGTAGAGCTCGGGGCCTGCGCTTGCTGGCTGCGCTCCTGCTACCGGTTGCTGCTGTGCGTGGCGGCCGGCGGTGGGGAGGGGGCGCGGCTATAAAGTTGAGAGACGTGGGGGTGGGGACGTGCGCGGCCGAAAGGGTTCGGCTTTGGGAAAGCGATTTGCCTAGTAGGGTTGCGTTGCGTTCCGGGCAGAGGAGTCTCACGTTCACCCGTCTCCTCTAGCCGTGTGTTTGACTAGGTGTCGAGGTGGGATATCCCGGGTTTTTCCCCAGATAGTCTGCTGTTTGGCTGATGGATCGAGTAAAACTAGGTCCAATTCAGTAGAGAATATGCTTCTAGATATGGGTCTGTCTCGTCTCTCTAAATCGAGCGGACCGCGCCGACCCAGTTCGCTCGCTCGCGTTTACAGGAGACCGTCATGGCGGCGGCTGAGAACGGGGCCATGCTGGGCGAGGCGAGCACAGGCGGCGGCCGACGGAGCAGCAGGCACGCGTGCGGCAGATGCGGCCCACGAGGAAGGCAAGAGGCGAGGCCGCGGCGCCCCGTGCGGCTAGAGCGGCAGCGGCGCACGAGAGGCGTGGCCGCGGCGACCTCGTGCGGATGGAGCCCTCGCCCAGCCATCTTTGCTCGCATACGCCGCCGCCACGCGAGGTGAAGACCGGCCGACCTCGAGCAGTAGCGACCCCAGAGCGAAATCTGAGCAGCCGACGATGCGGCGGGAACAACAGCCCCTCGCAGCGTGAGTACTCCAGCAGCAGCAGCGTGCAATCAGCAACAGCGGCATGGAGCAAGAAGCAAGACCTGTGTGCTGGTGTGCTTGGGCACGTGGGAGCTTCGATTTTTTGGGAGCAGCTGCAGCATCACCTCTCACTATACAAAGGATTGAGGATGGGAAGGAAGAAGAAAGGTGCAGAGAATGACATTCGGGCCCCGCGTGGCAGAGAGACAATCTCATCCAACCCAATCCTCAATCAAAACAGAAAATTTAGGATAGACCTAATCCTCAAACCAAACAAAAAAAGGGTTATTTGGATCTATACCATTACAATTTTGTAAGTTTAGAAATATGCCATTACAATTCGTCTATTTGAAGAACTACCATTATAATTGTGTCTCTCATTCATCCATACCATTTTATACGTCTTCCACCTATATAGGCCCACTGTCAGACATGTATAAATACAACAAACGTGTATAGACGTCAAGTCCCACGTACTCCGTCAAAACAAGACAGCCCGCAGCGGCCAGCGCGCAAGGTGGAGGGCGGCGCTCGCCCCGGCAGCCTGCGCGCTAGGCGGAACGGCGGCGCTCGCCCACGGCGGCCTGCGCGCGAGGCAGAACGCTGGCTCACGGCAGCAGCGGCCGCCATCATCTGCGGCCATCTCGCCGCGGTGCTCGTCCTGCCCCGCATCCCGGCACGGCGGCACTCCGTGCGTCATCTGCCGCCCACAACGTGTCCGCCGCCATGGGCGCCGGGTGCGCGCTCTCCACGACCGCCGTCTTTTTCTGGGCACGCGTGTTCTACCTTCCCAAGGTGTACGAGCTCGGCGACACCAACTGCTCATCCTGCTCGCCCATGTGCTACGTCTGGCTTGCCACGCGCCAGTCCTGATGCCCATGGCGCTCGTCCCTGATCAATACTGTCCTAGGTTGATGACGGATTGGAACCCAACAAGCTAGAGAATTTCCCATACCAGATCGAAGCATCAAAATTTCCGTTCAGAAAAGGGACAAAACACTTCTAGTGCTAGGCTAGAAAAAGAAAGTGAAGCTAGAAAAATAATGTCCAGTCCAAAGCTTAAGCCACCGGAACCACGGAGGCATCGGCGGGAGCTTCTTCCCGGACTCGCACGACCTCTGCGCAGGCTGCTGCGGGCGCTCTCGGCCTTGCACGCTCGCCGCTGCACCGCTCGCGCGCAGGCCACCGCGGGCAAGCGCGGCCGTTCCGCCTAGCGCGTAGGCTGCCGGGGCGAGCGCCGCCCTCCACCTTGCGCGTTGGCCACCACGGGCTGTCTTGTTTTGATGGAGTACGCAGGACTTAGACGTCTATACACGTTTGCTGTATTTATGCATGTCTGACAGTGGGCCTATATAGGTGGAAGACGTATAAAATGGTATGGACGAATGAGAGACATAATTATAATGACAGTTCTCCAAATAGGCGAATTGTAATGGTATATTTCTAAACTTGCAAAATTATAATGGTATAGATCCAAATAACCCAACAAAAAATGGGTTCAATCTATCCTAGAAAATAGGGTTGGGTTCAACCCATCTCTTATCGTCTCCAAACCAAACACATGGGAGTCCAGATTGATATAAGTGGATGTTATTACGATCGAATTTGAATGCTGACGGCGTCGGTTTTACAGGTGATTTGTTTATTGACAGTTGAGATGCGTTGACGAATACATTACGGATTTACGGGGCATATGCTTGCGTAGACGAATTTGATAGTACTCCTTTTCTTTCTTTTAAAAAATAAGACAATAGTACTCCTACTAACACCTGACTTTCTCCCCTAGAAAACCTCCTACTAACACCTGACTTTCTCCCCTAGAAAACCCGTAGGGCTTCCCTAGAGAACGCTACTCCATGTCACCTCCATTAATTTCGACCGTTGGATCTTCCATCGTGTGCCTGTGATCGCTCAGAGTCGATTCTTGTATGTAGCAGCTTCTCCTGTTTCTGGTTAGCTTCGCCTGTTTCTCATCTGCTTCTCCCGCTTCTCTTTAGAATCTGGAGAACCAAATATATACCGTGGCCCCCGCTTCTCGTTCCAGATTCTTTCCCCTCCTCTCTCCCTCTCTTCGCTCTCTCTCCCTCTTCCTCCCGATGCGGACAGGGGCGACGGCGCCGAGCGTGTGAGCGGGCTACGACGGCGACGGGCGCCCTCCTCCTCCTCCTCCCTCCTTCACCTGCCTCTGACCTCTGTTTCTCCCTCACCTTCCTCTCTCTCTCCCGTCCCCTCCTGATGCGGCGGCGGGCGCGACGCGAGGGAGCGCCCCAGGCGGGCGGCGCTCCTGCTCGGGTGGGGCCCGGCGGCCCCCTACCTCTCCCCCATACTTCGCACGCGTGCTTCGCTCCTCCATGAAACCCTAGCTTCGTTTTTTGGCGGGATTGATTTCATCTTCCGCCATTCTCTTCCCTAGGGTTCCTGCGTTGTTCCTGTTCTCCGTTTATCTACGTGATTGATTCCAGCTTCACAGGTAAGTGTGCGCCATCTCGAACCCAGCACCCTTTATGTTTTGTTATATTTTGTAATTGATCTTAATCTCATGTCTCACGTTAAATTGTTCAACAGCAAAATAAAATTAATTGCTAAACTATTCCCAGATGATTGTCTTGTACCTCAATCAATCAGCTACGAGTATTGCATCTCATATATATAGAGCATGTAACACCCCGGTGTTATGCCTGCATTTAGTCACTGCAAACCCCGCATATCATGCATCATCAAGCGTCCAACTCATACATGCTTAATCATGTGAATAATAATTGAAACATCGCCTTGAAACATGTGAAACATGTCCTTGAAACAAATATAACATTTGTATTGTTTTTCATCGTTTCAGTGCATTCTGTGCTTGATTCTTGCGTGACCAATGTGTGGTATGGCTAAATATATTTTTAAACACCTTAGCTATGCTTAGAAAGTCATTAGGAACAATGTTCATGTTGATCATTTTGCCCAATTAAGATTTCAAATCATGGTTTTGACTTGTTTTGACCCTAGGACTTTTTGGTTTGACTGTTTAAAAAGTACCACTTAGAATGTTTGCATGTCAGAGCAACCTAAAACAAAGTTGTAGCAAATTACATAAGGAACAAAAGTTATTTTGTGACCAAGTCATGAAAATGTGCACAACATGCTCAAAATGGTCCCACAAGTCAGAATTTGGGTTGATTTCAACACTTAGCAATTTCTAAGTATAAATTCCAGTTTTTAGTTTCTTGAACACGACTTTGGCATGATTTTTCTCTCTATCCTTTGCGAATTAGACAGTGATCCTTAAATGAGTTTTGTAGCTGGCATGTAGGTGTACAACTTTCGTTTTGATTTCTCTCGCTAACACTCAACGGATTAGGAGATCGAGCCTCGTCTTTTGGCGCTGTCAGTCAGCCTTTCGTTCTCTGAATCACTGCTACAGTGCCGACAGGTTCAGAAGATCACCGCCGCGTGGATGCCACGCGTCGCCGGTCTTCTGCTCGCGCAGGCCACGCGCCGCGGCCGTTCTGGCACCGCTGGCCTCGCCTTAAGCCCCCGCGCGCCTGCCCGACCCGTTCCCGGCTCGTTTTTTCGTTTTCTTTCGCCTTCTTCGCTCGCTCACAGCTCCACCGCCGCAGCCGCAGCAACTCCGACGAGCTCGCTCTTGCTCGCCGTCGCAAAATCGCTCACTACATCTTCATCGCAGTGCCGCCTTGTTCTCTTCTACCTCCTCCACCCCTTGGCTGCACCGTCTGAGTTTTGGTAAGGGCGCATTGTCCGTTCCCGACACCGCCGCCATGCGCGTGTCCTCACCGGAGTTGAGGCCGCCGTGGTTGGGGTAGCTTGGGACACTTACGTCTTCTTCTAGTTGCTTAGATAGCTCCGTAGTAGTCTAGTAAAGCTTGTACCAAGCTTGGTTGGTGGCAATGTGAGTTCGCCGTCGCCGGAGCGCCGCAGCGATCTCGCTGCCGCCCGCCGTTGCTGACACCGTCGTTGCTAGGGTACGGTAAAGGTTGAAATGAAGGTCTGGATGGGTGCGCATAGTGGTGGGGAGCGCGCCGGTGCCGTCGGGTTCACCGGAGAACTCGCCGTCGGCGAATTTCACGGCTGCCGCGCCGTCGTCTCCCTCCGTCCCCTGTTTCCTCTCGCTGACGCGCGGGTCCCATTTGCCAGTCGCCGCTGCTGAGAGGAAGCCGGTGCTGGGCTGCGTCGTTCTGGGCCGTGTGCGCGCACAGTCGTGAGCTGCCTAAGCCGTTCGGGCTGGCCCAGCAACGCTTAAGTGAATTGTTTTCCATTTATTATTTGTTATTTGAAAACAGAAATGGTTTGCAAAATATTTGGATACTCAAAGTTGCTCCAAATTTGTTGAAACAAATTTTTCTAGGTTCCTTATCACCAGATCTACTTGAAAAAAAATTGTGCATGTCATTTTTAAGATACTTTTCTATAGGATTTTATTTAATCTTGAATATTGCTGATAACTTGAAAAATATGTAGAAAAATCTATAGTCTGCAGAAAAATATGATTTCAAGTTTGTTAATCTTCTTAGGTCATGTACTTCCTAGGAAAAATATGTTTCATGCATGTGCTGTGGGAAAATTTTGAGGTGTAGTTCAAGTACTTTTAATGACTGATTTTTGTTATTTTTGCTAGAGAGCAAACTTCGTATAAAACATGCATGTGGTAATTTTTGTACAGTCATTATAGGCTATGAAGAACCTAGGAAAAATATTAATTCTGTTGTTTGACACTTTTCATAGTACAAAGTAATTTTTTGCTCATTGTTATGCTATAGCTTGTCATTTTTGTGCAGGATAGTTTACTTATCCAAATGCCATGAAATTTTTATGGTAGTCTGTTTAGGGTAGTATTATGCTACTGTAATTTTCTCAGATTTTTAGGAGCATCAGAATTATATGTTGCTATTCAAACCTATTATTAATTAGGGTTTAAGCAAGTGTTGCTTTAAGTGTGATTTAGAAATTAGTAAAGCTTTGGTGTATCTTTGAAGCATTTCATAAGATAGGTTAACTTAACATATTGATAGTAAAAGAGAATGCAGTAGATGACATGTGCTTGTAGCATAGTTCTTAGATGATGTTGACTACCTTGTATTTCTACATATCCATCGCATTCATCTCATTTGATGCACCGTTTGCATAATCCCTTACGCGCATTGCATCATACAGGATCGCAAACCGAGAACCCAGTCATCATACCTGAGGAGCCCGAGGAGCAGCTCGAGGTGCAGCAGCAGGAAGTGCCAAAAGCCGACGAGGAGGACGTTGAGGAACTTCCGGAGTGCCCCGATCACCGTCCGAGCTCCTTCGAGAGAGGCAAGCCCCGGAGCATTTTTCTCCCGATTTGCAATAATTTAATTAAATGCTTTACTTTAATTGATGCATTACGTTCAGGAGTTGTTTGCAACCGTTGCTGCATTATACCTTGCTTACCTTTGTTATACTACATCCTTGTTACCCTGGTATCCACAGTCGAGTCAATGCTTAGCTGGCTTAGACCGGTAGAAGTCGGGTGATTTCCTGTCACCTGCGAGCTATAGGTGGTTACCTGGATCTGCTTGGAGGACTATGAAGTCATGGTATAACTAAGTGTTAAATGAAGTTGAGACCGGACGGAGACTTGCAGAGTTTTGGACTGTAGTGTTTCCGTCTGTGTCGATTAAGGACCGACCGTTGTTGGGCCTCGAGTCATGTTGAACGCATGCCTTACATTTAGCTGGCCGGATAAAGTACCTTCCGACCGTGAAGCTGGGAGATTTTTCGGGCCGAGCAGATTGCCCGCAACGCACTGTGCCGGAGCAGGTGTGGTAGGACACGGGGGCGGGATGATAAGGCCAAAGTGCAGTCGGTCGACCCCCGGGTACATGTGGTTCCTGGCAAACTCGAGATTCCTAGAAAGTTGACTCGGTGATCAATATCTCACTTTAGCGGGTGAGTGAGGTTTGTGTAAGGAATAAATCACCAGCTGGTTAGGAATCGATTCGAATCGCCATCGCTCCTGGATAGTGAGCACTTGACTTGAGTTACTTCATCGTAGTAAATGTTATGGAACACTTGGACAGTTATAATGAATATGACAGTATGGAAGAAGTTTAATGATCATTGGTTATCATTATCTGCTTAATCACATGTTTACTCTAGTATAGGTGCAAACTTAGTTGACAGGTTAATAATAATTAACTTGGCAATAATGCTTTTAAAAGGGTTCTGGAAATGCTAAAAATGCTTCTTTTTGCAAATGAGTCAGCTACCCTACTATAAAGCCCTTCATAATCCTTGGTGTCATTTATTTTTGGTTATGTCGGGTAAGTCTGGCTGAGTACATTCTCGTACTCAGGGTTTTATTCCCACTTGTTGCAGATGGGCAGATGTACTACGGCTACTGTATCAACTGCCTATATCCTGCGATGGGTGATGCTTAGGACCATGGGCATGGTCATTCCTTACGTCTTATCTGATGCTTTTGTTGGAGATGATCATTCGCTGGCACTATATTTAAACTCCGCGTGAGTGTGTGTGTGGTTTGAACAAATGACTTCCGCTACTTTTATTCGAACTGGTTTTGTAATAACTATGTTGAAACTCTGATGTATCCATGAGGCAAACTTTTATGTAATATGTGATGGTGACCGCTAAACTTATTACGATCATGGCTGGGACACGAGTTGGTTTGAAATCCTTCGTGATTTCATGGACTACCGGGTTATACGGGCTTAAGTTCGTTCAATCGTCTGCTCTGGTGGATGATTTTCTTACTTAATTTCGTATAATTGGTCGGTTCTGTTACAGCTGGTATCAGAGCATGGTTTAGCGTGTTACTGTTCACAAGTGTATTTTAAACAAAAAGGCATTTGAAAAACGTGATTTTCAAAATCTAAAGTGTGCCAGTGATCATATCCTTTATGCCCAGTTAAGGACTTTAGGTGGCTTAATTAAGTACTGACTGGGGTTCTTGCATCATATTTCTCTTTCGTCGCTCATACGGCGTGCTATTGTATGAGTGCCACTTGTTTGAGTGGTAATGAATGGATCATTTGCCTCTACGCCTCGGTAAGTGTGAGTTGTGAGAGCATGATCGGATACACCGCCGATCTAGGGTGAATGCTTATTTGATGCTGGAGTAATTACATGTTCTACGCATGTTTTACAAAGGTATCTCATGTATGGGTCTTTCGTCTATGAAGGCGATGCCATCAATAGGACGATGGTTCGGGTAGTTACTACCGTTGTACACGTATTTGGGGATTCGTGTAGAGCGTATAGATAAAACTTTACTGCTTTTATGCATTCATTGGGAATTGGGCTGAAATGAATTTTCTGCAGGTACATAACAACGTTATCGTGTAGAACGTGTTAGCTACGTATTGAGAGATCGTTGTATGCCACCGAATTAGTCGTTAGAAATTATTTATTTCCTAAGTTTGTGAGAACGTACGACCCGTACATACATCATGTTACTTGTGCATCTCATTCATCTCATGCATACCTCCCCTTATAAATTGATTATCTCATTTTGATAAAAGATGTATCACCAAAAATATGTTTCTCCGAAGTAATAAAAGAACTTTTGCTACAGATGACCCGCACGAAGCAGACCGCCCGTAAGTCCACCGGAGGAAGAGCACCTCGACGTCCGTTGGCCCTGAGGGAGCACCGCACCATGGACACCTTCTTGAGCGAGTTTGGCATGCCGACTTTGCTTTGGAGAGTGCTCCATGATGTGGGGTACCCAGAGGGTCAAGAGCCGATGTACTCTTGGAATGAGAGCCAGTTGGCAGATGATGGACTTGCAGTGGTGGAGATCACGGTTCCTGCTCTCGGTGATGCTCCAGATTGGGATGGTTGGCATTTGGAGTTTGAGGGTCGCACTCCAGCTGAGGGTGCAGAGGGAGCAGCCTTCCGTGTCATCAGGGACATTATGAGCAGATTTCCCAGTGAGCTTGCAGCAGCTCTAGCTGGTACTTTTCCTAGGGATGATCCTCGTGACGCGATTTGGGTTCAGCCTCAAGGAAGTGCATTGGTCAGAGGTCCAGCCGAAGGACAGGCTAGCGACAACCAGGCAATGAGTGCTATGTTCGCCGCCATCAGAGCGTATGAAGGTCTCGAGAGTACTTACTGGACTTTAACTGGCTTGCGTAGTGAGGATAAGCTCAAAGGGAAGAAGCAGAAGAAGAGACAGGCACGAGCTATAGCTAGCTTGCAGGAGCAGTTGGCTGATATGAACTTACAGCAAGATCAGGCGGTTGAGAGAGGTGATAGAGCTATGCAGCGAGTGCATACGTTGACTCAAGCCAACAACAATGCAGATCGCATGATTGGACAGTTGGTTCAGGAAAGGAATGAAGCCTGGAACGCAAGAAACCTTCTGCTGCAGAGAGTCGATGAGTTAGAGGAATACAACGGCAACCTGCACGAGGAGTTTCACGCGCTCTACAATGGGGTTGGCCCATATGCTCCACCGAACGCCGCTGGCATGGACATCGACGACGACAACCAGAACGAGCCTATAGTTTCACCTGGAGGCGATGGTGACGTCTCCGATCCCGACGATGGCCCCGAGGAGTAGGCTAGTTGCCTTGCGCTAGTATCTAGGTCTTGTCGCGATGACCTTTCTTTTGTTGGCATGTAATCCATCGTATGTTGTTTCGAACGTATGAGACTTGGTATGTGGTTGGAACTTGATTCTCGAATGCGATATCTGAACGCATAAAAAGTCCAGTGTATGTATGCTGGCAATGTGATTGTATGGACGCGATGTTTGCCGTTTAAGTAATTCGATTAAGTGCTGTTGTTTTAGTTGGAATGCGATTGTTGTGCCTCTGT
Source organism: Miscanthus floridulus (assembly GCF_019320115.1). NCBI lineage: Eukaryota > Viridiplantae > Streptophyta > Magnoliopsida > Poales > Poaceae > Miscanthus > Miscanthus floridulus. The sequence goes on along the minus strand of NC_089581.1, from coordinate 151,886,579 downwards.
TTTATTGTATGAATTTATTCTCTCCAGTAAATTCAGTACGGCATAATTTTTCCTTCACTCGCAATTATTACAGCTTCACTCAATCATTACTTGTTGCTGAAATATGCAGATGACAAACACTCGCCGAACCACGTATGAGGCCGCTGAGCCCGGTGATAACGGTACGGGGACCGGTGGTGGTGGTGGTGGAAACCATGGCAACAACAATGAGCCTCCCCATGAACCGCATTTGCCACCTCCTCCCCCGTTTACCCCCGAGACGTTTCTCGCACAGCTGCTCGGGAGTCAGCGCAACACGGAACAATCCCAGAAGAACATGGAAGATTTTCTGCGTACCATAGCCAACAACGTGCAACGTGGTAACAATCAAGGCGGTGGCATGGGAGTAAACCAATATAGCAGTTTCAAGGATTTCATGGACACCAGGCCACCAGTATTCAAGGAAGCAACAGAGCCACTCGACGCTGAGGAATGGATCAACACGATGGAAGATAAATTCCGTGTGTTGAGGATGACTGAGGTTCTGAAAACGGAGTATGCTGCACTTCAATTGCAAGGACCGGCGGGAATGTGGTGGAAGCACCATCGCACCACCTTTCCTCCAAATGCTCAGATTTCTTGGAGAGAGTTTGCTGAGGCCTTCCGTGGAGTCTATATTCCACCCGGGCTGACAGAGATGAAGTTGGGAGAGTTTCTGGCATTGAACCAGGGCACCAAAACCATGACACAATACATGCATGCCTTCAACAACTTATGTCGCTATGCTCCCGACATGGTTGACACAGATGCTAAGAGAATAGCCAGCTTTAAGAGGGGTCTCAATCCAAAAATGATGAAGCATGTTGGTACCAACAACCGCGTCAGATTCAATGACTTCATCAGCGACTGTCTGAAGCAGGAAAAGAATAACAACGCCAGCACCGCAGCCAAGACACGCAAGAGAGCCTTTGAAGGTGGGCCGTCTCAAGCTAGAGCACATGTGGGAGGTCGTCCTCCATATCGCCCATCGACACCTGGCGCTCGATTCAGGCCACCTCAGCCAAGAAGCCAGAATGTCCGTGGACCTCAGAAGCCGTACAAGATGGCAGTACAGCCCAACAGAGCAGCCGCAACTGCAGTGCAAGGCAGTTCCAAGGGAGTTGTGGGATCTGCCGGAACAGTGAGAGGACCCTGCTATAACTGTGATCAACCCGGTCATTTCTCGAAGTTTTGTCCGTACCCGCCTAAGAAGAAGCAGCAGACTTATAATGCTAGAGTGCATAGTACAACAGTGGATGAAATTCCAGAGGGAGAGCCCGTCACTGCTGGTAAGTTTCCTATCAACGAAAACCCTGCAGTTGCTCTATTTGATTCTGGATCATCGCATTCTTTTATGAGTCAAGCATTTGCACAGAAACATGAACAACTATGCACAGAATTGGGTTATGGTTACCGTATAAGTTCAGCAGGGGCTGATGTTTTGACCAACCGGATGGTTAGAGGGGCAACCCTTGAATTAGGTAGCAGGAAGTTCCGAGTGAACTTGATAGTTATGCCTGGGTTAGTCTTGGATGTCATTATAGGGATGAATTGGATGAAGGATTGGGGAGCAGTCATAGATACTGGAAGTCGAGTACTTACCCTTAAGGATCCACTAGGTGAGGGTACTTTCCAAGTACCATTGCCTCGAAGAACAGACCTTATAAGTGTTACATGTGCTACGGCAGTCATTCCTATTCATCAGATTCTGGTAGTGTGTGAATTCCCAGATGTATTCCCGGATGAGCTACCTGGTCTTCCGCCGGATAGGGAGATTGAGTTTGGAATTGAGTTAGTCCCCGGAACAGCTCCAATTTCAAGGAGACCCTATCGGATGCCTCCAGATGAGTTAGCTGAGCTGAAGAAGCAATTAGAAGATTTATCAAAAAAGGGGTTTATTCGGCCAAGCAAGTCTGAATGGGGATGTCCCGCTTTGTTTGTGAAGAAGAAGAAAGAGGGCACGTTGAGAATGTGCGTAGATTACAGGCCACTCAATGCTGTGACCGTCAAGAATAAATATCCCTTGCCACATATTGATGTTCTGTTTGACCAATTATCCAAGGCCAAGGTGTTCTCAAAAATAGATTTGAGATCCGGTTATCATCAGATTAAGATTAGGCCACAGGATATACCAAAAACTGCATTTTCCACCAGATACGGGTTGTATGAGTATCTTGTCATGTCTTTTGGCTTGACAAATGCTCCTGCATATTTTATGTTCTTGATGAATACAGTTTTCATGCCAGAATTGGATAAGTTTGTGGTAGTATTCATCGATGACATTCTGGTGTACTCCGAGAATGAGAAAGATCACGAAGAGCATCTGAGAACTGTCTTGACCAGACTTAGAGATCATCAATTGTATGCTAAGTTTAGCAAATGTGAATTCTGGTTGAAGGAAGTTCCTTTCCTTGGTCATATTCTGTCAGAAAATGGAGTTTCAGTCGATCCAAGTAAGGTGCAAGAAGTTATGAATTGGAAAGCACCGACCACAGTTCCTGAGATTAGAAGTTTCTTAGGACTAGCGGGTTATTACCGTCGCTTTATACCAGATTTCTCAAAGATCGCCAAACCGATGACGAGTCTCCTACAGAAGGATCACAAGTTTGTGTGGACAGAGGAGTGTGACGCAGCTTTCCACACTTTGCGGAAACTGTTGACCACTGCTCCGGTTCTAGCACAACCAGATATTGAGAAACCATTTGATGTGTTTTGCGACGCATCGAAGACTGGATTGGGTTGTGTTCTTATGCAAGAAAGGAGAGTCATAGCTTATGCATCACGTCAACTGAGAAAGCACGAGGTCAACTATCCAACACATGATCTTGAACTTGCTGTAGTTGTGCACGCCCTAAAAATTTGGAGATATTATCTACTTGGTAATGTGTGCAACATCTTCACCGATCACAAGAGTCTTAAGTATATCTTTACCCAACCAGAGCTAAACATGAGACAGCGTAGATGGTTGGAATTGATCAAGGATTACAACTTGAATGTGCAATATCATCCTGGTAAAGCCAATGTAGTGGCCGATGCTTTGAGCAGAAAGTCACATTACTTGAATGTGCAGCCATTACTTGAAGATGGGTTCGATCTAATGCATCCTGCTGTGCTACATAGTATTCAGATTAGTTGCTCTTTGGAGAGTAAGATAATAGGAGGCCAGAAAACTGACAAGGGGATATTCCACATCAAAGAGAAAATAAAAGAAAAGCCGTCTCAACACTTTAAAGTGGATGAACAGGGTGTGTTGTGGTTTGACAACCGTCTTGTGGTTCCCAAGGATCGAGAGCTTAGGAATAAACTCATGGATGAAGCTCACCTTTCTAAGCTATCTATCCATCCTGGAAGTAGTAAGATGTATCAAGAACTAAGATCTCGTTATTGGTGGACCAAAATGAAGAAAGAAATTACAGCATATGTTGCCAGATGTGACACATGTTGTCGAGTGAAAGCAATTCACATGAAACCTGCCGGTATGTTGCAACCCTTATCAGTCCCTAGTTGGAAGTGGGACGATATCAGCATGGATTTTATCACGGGTTTGCCCACTACTAAAAAAGGACATGATTCAATTTGGGTAATTGTGGATCGTCTTACCAAGACCGTTCATTTCTTGCCTGTCAAAACAGATTATCGACCACCTCAATATGCTGAGAAGTATATCGCAGAAATTGTGAGGTTGCATGGAATACCAAAGACCATAGTATCGGATAGAGGCTCACAGTTCACGGCTCATTTTTGGGAACATTTACACAAAGGCTTAGGAACTAGTTTGATTCGCAGTACCGCTTATCATCCTCAGATAGATGGTCAGACTGAACGAGTAAATGCTGTTTTGGAGGATATGTTGAGAGCCTGTGTATTGTCTTCCAAGGGATCATGGGAGTCATGGTTACCGTTAGCTGAGTTTTCTTATAATAATAGCTATCAAGAAAGCATCAAGATGGCCCCATTCGAAGCTTTATATGGCAAAAAATGTAGAACACCATTGAATTGGATCGAGCCTGGTGATAGAAGGTATTATGGCATTGATTTTGTAGAAGAAGCCGAGAAAAAAGTTCATATTATTCAGCAGAATATGAAAGCTGCCCAATCACGTCAGAAAAGCTATGTAGACAAAAGAAGGAGACCCCTTGTATTTGAAGTTGGTGACTATGTTTATCTGAAAGTCACGCCAATGAAGAAGAAAAGGTTTGGAATCCGAAGAAAGCTTGCTGCGAGATTCGTAGGACCATACAAAATCTTGGAACAAAGAGGTCCAGTAGCCTACAAGTTAGAGTTGCCTGAAACAATGAGTACCGTTTTCCCAGTTTTCCATGTATCACATCTCAAGAAATGTTTGCGTGTTCCAGAGGAAAGAATAGAACCTCGAGGTATTCAACTCAAATCAGATTTGGTGTATCGTGAGCAACCAGTCTGGGTGTTAGACACTAAGGAACGTGCTACTCGGAATAGTGTGGTGAAAACATACAAGATACAGTGGGATCATCATGATGAGGGAGATGCAACTTGGGAAACAGGAGAGTATCTACAAAAAGCTTATGAAGATTTTTATAATAAATGGTTCGTAACCCAAATCTCGGGACGAGATTTTTATAAGGGGGGGAGGGCTGTAACACCCCGGTGTTATGCCTGCATTTAGTCACTGCAAACCCCGCATATCATGCATCATCAAGCGTCCAACTCATACATGCTTAATCATGTGAATAACAATTGAAACATCGCGCTTGAAACATGTGAAACATGTCCTTGAAACAAATATAACATTTGTATTGTTTTTCATCGTTTCAGTGCATTCTGTGCTTGATTCTTGCGTGACCAATGTGTGGTATGGCTAAATATATTTTTAAACACCTTAGCTATGCTTAGAAAGTCATTAGGAACAATGTTCATGTTGATCATTTTGCCCAATTAAGATTTCAAATCATGGTTTGACTTGTTTTGACCCTAGGACTTTTTGGTTTGACTGTTTAAAAAGTACCACTTAGAATATTTGCATGTCAGAGCAACCTAAAACAAAGTTGTAGCAAATTACATAAGGAACAAAAGTTATTTTGTGACCAAGTCATGAAAATGTGCACAACATGCTCAAAATGGTCCCACAAGTCAGAATTTGGGTTGATTTCAACACTTAGCAATTTCTAAGTATAAATTCCAGTTTTCAGTTTCTTGAACACGACTTTGGCATGATTTTTCTCTCTATCCTTTGCGAATTAGACAGTGATCCTTAAATGAGTTTTGTAGCTGGCATGTAGGTGTACAACTTTCGTTTTGATTTCTCTCGCTAACACTCAACGGATTAGGAGATCGAGCCTCGTCTTTTGGCGCTGTCAGTCAGCCTTTCGTTCTCTGAATCACTGCTACAGTGCTGACAGGTTCAGAAGATCACCGCCGCGTGGATGCCGTGCGTCGCCGGTCTTCTGCTCGCGCAGGCCACGCGCCGCGGCCGTTCTGGCACCGCTGGCCTCGCCTTAAGCCCCCGCGCGCCTGCCCGACCCGTTCCCGGCTCGTTTTTTCGTTTTCTTTCGCCTTCTTCGCTCGCTCACAGCTCCACCGCCGCAGCCGCAGCAACTCCGACGAGCTCGCTCTTGCTCGCCGTCGCAAAATCGCTCACTACATCTTCATCGCAGTGCCGCCTTGTTCTCTTCTACCTCCTCCACCCCTTGGCTGCACCGTCTGAGTTTTGGTAAGGGCGCATTGTCCGTTCCCGACACCGCCGCCATGCGCGTGTCCTCACCGGAGTTGAGGCCGCCGTGGTTGGGGTAGCTTGGGACACTTACGTCTTCTTCTAGTTGCTTAGATAGCTCCGTAGTAGTCTAGTAAAGCTTGTACCAAGCTTGGTTGTGGCAATGTGAGTTCGCCGTCGCCGGAGCGCCGCAGCGATCTCGCTGCCGCCCGCCGTTGCTGACACCGTCGTTGCTAGGGTACGGTAGAGGTTGAAATGAAGGTCTGGATGGGTGCGCATAGTGGTGGGGAGCGCGCCGGTGCCGTCGGGTTCACCGGAGAACTCGCCGTCGGCGAATTTCACGGCTGCCGCGCCGTCGTCTCCCTCCGTCCCCTGTTTCCTCTCGCTGACGCGCGGGTCCCATTTGCCAGTCGCCGCTGCTGAGAGGAAGCCGGTGCTGGGCTGCGTCATTCTGGGCCGTGTGCGCGCACAGTCGTGAGCTGCCTAAGCCGTTCGGGCTGGCCCAGCAACGCTTAAGTGAATTGTTTTCCATTTATTATTTGTTATTTGAAAACAGAAATGGTTTGCAAAATATTTGGATACTCAAAGTTGCTCCAAATTTGTTGAAACAAATTTTTCTAGGTTCCTTATCACCAGATCTACTTGGAAAAAAATTGTGCATGTCATTTTTAAGATACTTTTCTATAGGATTTTATTTAATCTTGAATATTGCTGATAACTTGAAAAATATGTAGAAAAATCTATAGTCTGCAGAAAAATATGATTTCAAGTTTGTTAATCTTCTTAGGTCATGTACTTCCTAGGAAAAATATGTTTCATGCATGTGCTGTGGGAAAATTTTGAGGTGTAGTTCAAGTACTTTTAATGACTGATTTTTGTTATTTTTGCTAGAGAGCAAACTTCGTATAAAACATGCATGTGGTAATTTTTGTACAGTCATTATAGGCTATGAAGAACCTAGGAAAAATATTAATTCTGTTGTTTGACACTTTTCATAGTACAAAGTAATTTTTTGCTCATTGTTATGCTATAGCTTGTCATTTTTGTGCAGGATAGTTTACTTATCCAAATGCCATGAAATTTTTATGGTAGTCTGTTTAGGGTAGTATTATGCTACTGTAATTTTCTCAGATTTTTAGGAGCATCAGAATTATATGTTGCTATTCAAACCTATTATTAATTAGGGTTTAAGCAAGTGTTGCTTTAAGTGTGATTTAGAAATTAGTAAAGCTTTGGTGTATCTTTGAAGCATTTCATAAGATAGGTTAACTTAACATATTGATAGTAAAAGAGAATGCAGTAGATGACATGTGCTTGTAGCATAGTTCTTAGATGATGTTGACTACCTTGTATTTCTACATATCCATCGCATTCATCTCATTTGATGCACCGTTTGCATAATCCCTTACGCGCATTGCATCATACAGGATCGCAAACCGAGAACCCAGTCGTCATACCCGAGGAGCCCGAGGAGCAGCTCGAGGTGCAGCAGCAGGAAGTGCCAGAAGCCGACGAGGAGGACGTTGAGGAACTTCCGGAGTGCCCCGATCACCGTCCGAGCTCCTTCGAGAGAGGCAAGCCCCGGAGCATTTTTCTCCCGATTTGCAATAATTTAATTAAATGCTTTACTTTAATTGATGCATTACGTTCAGGAGTTGTTTGCAACCGTTGCTGCATTATACCTTGCTTACCTTTGTTATACTACATCCTTGTTACCCTGGTATCCGCAGTCGAGTCAATGCTTAGCTGGCTTAGACCGATAGAAGTCGGGTGATTTCCTGTCACCTGCGAGCTATAGGTGGTTACCTGGATCTGCTTGGAGGACTATGAAGTCATGGTATAACTAAGTGTTAAATGAAGTTGAGACCGGACGGAGACTTGCAGAGTTTTGGACTGTAGTGTTTCCGTCTGTGTCGATTAAGGACCGACCGTTGTTGGGCCTCGAGTCATGTTGAACGCATGCCTTACATTTAGCTGGCCGGATAAAGTACCTTCCGACCGCGAAGCTAGGAGATTTTTCGGGCCGAGCAGATTGCCTGCAACGCACTGTGCCGGAGCAGGTGTGGTAGGACACGGGGGCGGGATGATAAGGCCAAAGTGCAGTCGGTCGGCCCCCAGGTACATGTGGTTCCTGGCAAACTCGAGATTCCTGGAAAGTTGACTCGGTGATCAATATCTCACTTTAGCGGGTGAGTGAGGTTTGTGTAAGGAATAAATCACCAGCTGGTTAGGAATCGATTCGAATCGCCATCGCTCCTGGATAGTGAGCACTTGACTTGAGTTACTTCATCGTAGTAAATGTTATGGAACACTTGGACAGTTATAATGAATATGACAGTATGGAAGAAGTTTAATGATCATTGGTTATCATTATCTGCTTAATCACATGTTTACTCTAGTATAGGTGCAAACTTAGTTGACAGGTTAATAATAATTAACTTGGCAATAATGCTTTTAAAAGGGTTCTGGAAATGCTAAAAATGCTTCTTTTTGCAAATGAGTCAGCTACCCTACTATAAAGCCCTTCATAATCCTTGGTGTCATTTATTTTTGGTTATGTCGGGTAAGTCTGGCTGAGTACATTCTCGTACTCAGGGTTTTATTCCCACTTGTTGCAGATGGGCAGATGTACTACGGCTTCTGTATCAACTGCCTATATCCTGCGATGGGTGATGCTTAGGACCATGGGCATGGTCATTCCTTACGTCTTATCTGATGCTTTTGTTGGAGATGATCATTCGCTGGCACTATATTTAAACTCCGCGTGAGTGTGTGTGTGGTTTGAACAAATGACTTCCGCTACTTTTATTCGAACTGGTTTTGTAATAACTATGTTGAAACTCTGATGTATCCATGAGGCAAACTTTTATGTAATATGTGATGGTGACCGCTAAACTTATTACGATCATGGCTGGGACACGAGTTGGTTTGAAATCCTTCGTGATTTCACGGACTACCGGGTTATACGGGCTTAAGTTCGTTCAATCGTCTGCTCTGGTGGATGATTTTCTTACTTAATTTTGTATAATTGGTCGGTTCTGTTACAGAGCACTTCAGGATATGATTGTGCTCTGTAACGACACATAGAAAATGTTCTATTCATGTTTCAGGTCATAGATAGATTGTCATGTGTGTTAATCAATCAACTACATGTATTGCATCTTATATCTAGAGTAGCTGAGGATATACAGTCTTGCTGTTGCCATCTAGATCATAATATTTTCCATTGGAAATACATGTGCTCATCTTTGTTTCACCTTTTTCGCCCTGATCTTTGTTTATCAAAATGGAATATGGGGTCATGGTCTCATGGATCAGGAATATTCAAACATATGCCACTACAAAGACAAATCAAACTCTTGATCCATTCATTTCTCCTTTCTCAGAGTGCTATTCTGTACTGGTCATTTGTTACTCGTTGCATCAAATATTTCAGATATTTCACATTCTTAGTGACCTTAAAATGGTCCCATCTGCTCACTGCTTACCTTGCATTATATTCCTTCCTTTCTTTTATAATACTTAATTTGATCTTTCGCACAACAAAAGATTGAGAGAAACTTATATGGATACCTTATGACATCAATGGTTTGGAGTGGCAGTAGACTCATCTGTAAGTTTTTTCCTTCAATTTTCGTAGGATTGATTGATATGGACATACGGCGATGTCGTATTACTACATGTCTTCCTTGCTGCCAATAACTATTTACGTTCTAATACTATAAGTCACCTTAGTTGATTATTCATGAGTTTGAGACATCCATGTCACCTTAGTTGGTTATTCCTATTGTCACCCTTATCATTCACTAAGATGAATCCTTTATTAGGATGCGGTATAATGAACAAACAGTAAATACATTTTTTATGGGATTACCTGGTTTCCATGGCTCCATGTTGGATTTTATGTCACCAGATGCATTTATATGTATGCTCTCTGTCACTGCATGTCCCTTTTAATTAGGTTGTTGGTCACAGGTAATTTTGAGTGCTAAACTTCCCTTTCTTGATTTATGCACCATAAGTGTTCCATGAAGTGCCATGATTTTGTAGCCGTTGGCCCACAGGATCACCGGTTCAGGTGAGTGAACCACTCACCAGTCTTACCGAGCACCCGCTAGTGTTGCCGAGCACCCACTAGCCGTGCCGACCATGAACAAGCGTTGTCCGTCCCCACGCACTATGGCTAGAGTTTGAAGAAGAAGAGAGAGCAGAGCATGTACACACAGTACAAGACACCAGCGTTGGCCGAAGCCCTATCTGTGAGATGGCAAATCTGAACTCTCTTTACTGAGTTGCCGTGGTAGTTTATTTATACAACTCTATCCATCTAGTCCCTAGTACAGCTGTCCTGCTGCAACAGTGACTAGATAACATACAGGGCTGACTTTGCGCCGGCCTCTGCATGTGGCTATAGTGCTGCAGGTGAGACGTGCGGCGCCTGCACCTGCAACGGTTACAGTATCACAGCAGGGGGCCTTTCGAAGCCGCCTTCTCTTGCTGTGTTCACACAAGGTAGCAGTAGGTTATCTAAAAGTAGCATCCACGACCCTGCTATTTATTTGTTACTGATAAAAATTTCTATAGATTTTTTTAGACTGGCATCCACAACTCTGCTATATATTTGCTACTGATAAATGTTTTCTCCTCAGCTGTTTTTTTTCAAATCTTCATGGTAGAAATACTTGGAATTATATATCTTGACATCATGTACTTGCATGGGTCTGTCAATAAAACTGATGTCAGACTGTCAGCATAGGTACATTTCCTTTTAGAGTTTTGATTAGAGAACTATGAGTTTGCATCATCGATTTTTTAATCTGTTTTTCAACCCTACGTACCTTGTTTTGGATTTCAGGAACATGCTCATGCGGCAAGACATTGATGGACTACTTGCGTCGCTCCCGCCTGTATCTGCTTATGGTCTAATGTTTTCTTTTTTAAAATTCCTCCTCCTAACACACGCCACTGTTCGTTACATGAAACACATGTCTATTATGTGCCTGTGATGAAAATTCCGTATCCATTACTCAGGGATATGATCTGATGTTCGTTCGCCTGCGAGGTACTGGGCATGGCCTGTCACCTATATTATGGAGTTTTTTTTAAGAGTGACCCATTTGTCAGCATGCCCTGAAGCTCCATGTTCATGAACAAATGATGATTGACACATTGAGGCCTTTAAGAACCTCTGCCAACTTTCAATATGGTCCAAACCTATTTGCTAATAATCTCTTGTTCTACCCATTTGCCGGTTCGTGCATTTCACATTCGTTATGGTCTCATATTCTGACCATTTGCCATTTGCTATTTTTTCCCTACTTCAGGCTGCTATGAAAATTTGGCATTTGTTACTCAACATTATGATCTGATGGATAGACACTTCCAGTTAATCTCAGACTACATTGGTGCTTACAAAAGTCCCTTTTTTCGTTTGAACTGCTATACAAGGGAAGGGAGTGATTTCAATGGAAGCAGCCGTTTCTTATTCTGAAGATTTTGTTCTTAGTGTTAATACTTAGTACAGGTGTGTTATTAACATAAGACTATATTGTCATATTCCCCTCATATCCTATATAGGTAAGATCTTGGATTAGTTGATTGGTGCTTAAAGTTGTTTGGACAGAAAAATATAATATTTCTTTGCTACAAAGAAAATAAATGCGCCGGCGTGCCAGTGTATCAAAATACACAAAAATAAAGAAATGAGAGGGAACACACTTTATTCATATTTAATAAAAATACAAATATCGGTCCCTCATACGAATGTTGCGCTTCCTAGCCTGCTGGCGGCGATGTGGTCTTCATGGTTCCTGAGGCATCGGAAAGCTTCTAGTTAATTAGCTCTGTGAGCTAGCTCACAAAGTACCTCCGATTAAGCTAGAGTACCTCCGATTAAGCTGTTGTGGTCGTCGTCGTCAATCTTCGCTTCACTCCTCATGCATGGTGTAGATGTGGGTGGTGTTGGCGTAAGGGCCTCGTCGGTCCATGAGCCGGTTGGAATATCAGCTATGCCCGCCAGCGTCGTTCACCTCGTCAGTGTCGAAAGGTGTATGGTGTCATTGCAGTCGCACTTGCATGGTTGGTGTAGCTTGGATCGCTTCGGACTCCTTCGGCAGCATCGTCGCGGCACGGTGGAACTTGATCGTAGAAGACTAGAAGTCATTGTTGTTGAAGAAGGCCTCATCAGCCCGTAGCCATCCGCCTCGTCAGTGTCGAACGGAGCGTAGTGTAGCCGCCCACCCGCGCGTCATCCTGCCTCGCCGGTGTCGAGCGCTGCAAAGTGGTGCTACGTGGCCCGGGTGCCCCTACAGCTTCACCTGCTAGACATATGATAGAATTATACAAATTTGATTCAGGGCTCGAACGACAGCCAACAAGCTCCTATGGTTTGCTTGTAGTTTCATACAGTTAGTATTTCATACAGTTAGTACGTGCATATGCACATGTCTCTTATTAGCAGTAATTCAAGCGCACGCATATAAACGTATACTAGCGTGGGTGCCCACGCTTCGCGTGGAAAGGAGAGCGGGAAAAAAAGAAAAAAAAATGAAACGGGTGTGTACTGTTCCGTAACGGGCATGTACTGTTCTGTATTGGGTTTATGCTGCTTTCTTATTGGGTTTGTACTGTTTTTCTTATCGGGTTGGATATTGTTCGTTGCGGATCTGGTACCCGATACTGTTGATCTACATGGATATGAGTCTTGTGGAGCGCCAGACGATTTGTCCTGTTTTTCTTATCGGGTTGGATATTGTTCGTTGCGGATCTGGTACCCGATACTGTTGATCTACAGGGATATGAGTCTCGTGGAGCGCCAGATGAACAGTGAAGAACAGTGAAATGGACACACATTTAAAGTTATATAATATAATAATAATATTTAAAGTTATATATATATATATAGAACTACTATCCTGTAGCTGGCTACAAAATAACTTATTCTGTAGCCACTTTGAGTTACGATAATTACTATATTAATTTACGAGATTATAGTAACTCATTACTAAGTGCTTTACTATAACGTTATGGTAAATATCCCCATGTGTTATAGTAACCCAACTATCGTAAATATGTATTGACATTATGGTAAATTAGTATATAAAATTATGGTAAACGGAGGTGGCTACAGAATAACTTATTTTGTAGCCGGCTACTGAATAGCCTCTCCCTCTATATATATATATATATATATATATATATATATATATATATATATATATATATATATATATATATATATATATATATATATATATATATACACATGCAGCTTGGCAGTAGTTAAGCAGACAAAGGCTTATGCTCATGTGCCACTGCCGAGTGCCGACCCACCTCCAGGCTAGCTTCACGTGAAGCATGCAGCAGCCCACGTACGTCTAGCCGTGGTCGACGATGTGTGTGTGGGCTCGCCATCTCAGCACGTCGTCGTCGTTGGAGTAGATGGAGCCATGGTCGACGGCGTCCGGGCTCGCCTCCTAGACACGTCATTCATCGGTAATGGAGCCCTGCTCGATGGTGCTCGTCAGGCGTCGGGGCGTCTCCGGCTGCAGAAAGTCGACGACGTTGCGTCAACGTTGGTGGATACCGAAGGCAGCTTGCCGTCATGCGTGATCAGCCAGCCGTCCTCCTGTCCGTGGTAGATGCCAGGAGGTCGATGAAGACTCGATGAACTCCGTAGTAGATGCGAGCCCAAGCCGCCGGCGCTGATCCGGGTAACTCGTCGTGCGTGCTGCGTCGGGTCGTGTCCTCCGTCTCGGCGGGCGCCCGTCGACGGAGCGTCTCCTCGGGCGTGGCTGCCTTCTTATTTGCTTGGCGCACAGCAGATGGACTCCGGCTCCGGCGGCGCAAGTGATGAACTTGCCTTGTTTGATTGCGTCGTGATGACGAGAGAGGCATCGCTCCGGTCGGTGATTAGCCGGACCTCCTTCCTGACGTAGATGACCAGCGCCCCCGGAGCGAGCCCCTGGATACATGGCGCGATGCCGAGGCAAGGTTGCCTCCGTCTCTTCCTGATGATGGAGTGGATGATCCTCTCCATGCATGCCCCTCGGCGCAGCAGCACGTCTGCAGCCCTCTGGCCGGCGGCGCGTACGTCTGCAATCAACCTCCTGGCGCCGCGCCGCCGGCTGCCTTTGTGATCGACTTGGTTTGTATCCGCACCGAGCCCCTGGATGGCGCCGTGGCGGCGGCTGCCCTTCTTGTGATCAAATCGGCCGGGCGTGATTAGTCCCCTAATGAGGGTCAAGGGGCTTCTTTATATAGGCTGTGGCTAGGGTAGCAGCGAGCCCTCTGGCCGCACGCACGCGTCGCCTAAAATCAGTTGGCGCGCGAGAGATATCCGGGGCTAGGCCCTTTGCTTGCCAACAAGATAAGACCACGTGATTCATTCATATAGAATAATTACCTTCACGTGGTAATCCCTCTAGAGGCTTTCGGATGGGCTCGTGGACGTATCTTGTTCCCTGACGCATGGGCCTAGGATGATGAAGGGATAAAGCCTTCCCGTTGATCAAGTCATTAACCTGCCGGTCGCACGTATATCTGGCCAAGGTTCCAGAAGGTTCTGGACCTCATCGGGCTGATTGTCTCGCAGGCTCAGTTGATGTACAATCCAACGGAAATACACGACACACACCGGCGTACATACGAACTCTACAGCCGGTTCAGCTCTTATACGGGCGCACGTATATGGCTATGCCTGTTAGCTTCTCTTCTCCAGCACACGTAAATAAACATGCGCACTATGCATTAGCTCATCACGGCCCAATGCAACTTGATTCATGTTTTTTTCCTTTATTATTATTTTCAGTAGCACGTATAGATGTACATGCATACTAGTCAAATTTTATACAAAATCTCGTCAAACAAACGTAAACAGCTTTTGTTAACTTTTTTCGCACACCCCTTCTAAAAATCCTTATGTGCCGTGGTGCTTTACTAAAAACTAGTATTAAGCCTCTTATGCATCTGACGTGATGGCAACATCTTTTCTCTTATTCGTTACTAAAAAATATTATTTGGACACAGTTTCCGATTCTTTCCTTCTGTCTACAATTAATAATGCTTTTTAAAGTTGGAAAATAGCACATGTAAACCTGGAATTCCTATTGACACTACAGGTAAGAGTAGTCATTTTCAAACCTAATGACTTGGCATTTTAAATGCATGTTCTGGTTTACATTTCATATTGATTATAGCTTGCTATATCGAGACTTTGACCCATTTCAATTATGTCAGTATATTAGATTTTTGCTCCTCTCATATTGTTCTACCAAAATTCTCGCGTAGTACAAAGGCTAAATTCAGAACTTCCTCTGTTTTCATTCCCTATTTAGTTTCCTATCTTTTTTCACATATACATGTGCCTTCCAATTGTAATTACTTTTCAACAGATTACAGAGGTTGTCTGTCCAAAATGAAATGAACAACAACTCAACCTTTGCATCTCCTGTAAAGATAGTATGCATTCTGTTCCATGTCATCTCTCCCTTTGTTTCCAAAATCTATTGCCTTTTTTTATTCCATTCACTTCCATAGTAATGCCGCTGCTGCTTTAGCACACAACACATTAGCTCCGTTAACATTGGCATGTAAATATTTCTGTTTATTATTCATGACAATTGTATTTCACATTTTGCTCATCTATGGTTTGTCACCAATGCCTGGAGCAGAACAGACTCGCGTGGTCTCTTTGTCAGCTGCGGGCGGCAGCACGTCAGCTCGACGTCCGGATCTGGTAATATTTTGCTTGCGTTGTCATGAACAATGATTTCCTTTTCTCCAAACATGTGCGACCGTTTGTGTTCTTAGCGACAAATATTGCTATGTCTGCACATTTAGTAACAAAATAATACATATTTGATCATTCTACATATATTCTACAAAACTTCATTTAAGTGGTTATAGTATTGGGATATCATACCTTTTTTTAATTTAGCAACATCTAGCTATGAAAGGCAAAGGGTTTTGAATGTAATAGTTATTTTAAGAAAACTGACTCAGTGATAGGTTTCTGATCCTTTAGTATTATTGAATAAATTTGGTTTGACATCTACAACGGTTATCTCTACGAAGTTTTCAAATAACAAAATAGTATATACAGGACTGGTTGATAAACCATTTTCAATATGCAATAGACTGTTTTGATGCATCATCAATTCACATCTTATTTAACCATCCGTGACTTGTGTGATGCTTAATTTATACTCATGCTGCTTATATTTTTTTTCTGAATATTTTTTGCTTTCTTCCTGCACAGGTTAGGTTGGTATTTCTTCATTTTGTTGCATGATTGCGTTATTAACAATATTCGTGTCTCCACTCCATATTGGATTCCTTCATATGCATGTCGCTTGTTGCTGCCTTGTGGATCATTTAGGCTTCCTCTCGTTTATGTCGACCTTTTCTATTTTCTCATCTATTTACACCTGCTGCTTGCTGAGATTAGTGCTGTCAAATTTTTACTCCCCTCAGATGTCTTCACCTAATGTCACCTTCTTTGCCTTTGTCCCTTGCTTTTTGGGACTAGGTAGGTACTGCTATAGCCATCCATGCTTTTTCGGACCAGATAGATCCTGCTATATTCATGTCGTTGATATTTATCTTATTCATATGCGTTCAGCTAATGTTACATCTTTGCTCATGTTTTGATCTTGGTACAGACGAATGGGAAACAATAGCCCACACGCATGCGGCATGCCCCACCAAATTTACACTGACATTAAGCATAGTGTGGTAGTTCTCAAGGTACAGTGCCTTCATGCCCCTCATATGTTACATGAAATACGGATGTAACATAGCCCAACTCTAAAAATCGATTTTAGTTGTCACCAGATGTGGGTCAATCACTACATTGTTCTCCATGTCATTGATGTTCATTTAGAGACCAAAGAAAATCATGGCATACCATGTTCTAGGTTTATTTTTCCACTCTTGGTATCATTACCGTTCCTAGACTTGCACGTTTGACAGTGCCAAAAGGTGAATTGGAAGACTTTAGGCAAATGTCATGGGTTAGTGGGCTTATATTGGGAAATGCGTGCTATCCGTATGGAGTATCGATTAGAATAAAATAGTCGTTGAAACTGTAACGGTTTTCCACTGATACAAACTGTGATTCATTTGTTATGTGTCATTTGTTTCTAGGTCTTGAAGATGAGCTGACGGAATACGTGGGCAACTCGGTTCTAATATTACATGTTATTGTCACCACCATGAAGCAACCTGGGATCGTTTACTCTCACGCGCAAGGGCGCGTGTGAAAGGTCCTAATAGCTAGAGGGGGGGGGGGGGTGAATAGCCTAATAAAATTCTACAACAACACTTAACAAAATATGTTAGACAATTATGCGGCGAAGCGAGTGTTGCGCTAGCCTACTAAAATGCAAGCCACCTACCACAATTCTATTTCTAATAGTGTATATCCACACAATAGCTATGACACTTAGCTAAATTAGTGTGCTCTCAAAGACTAACTAAAGAGCAACACTAATCAAACAAACAAGCTCTCACAACTAACTACACTAAAGAGCTTGATAACTAGTTTGCGTAATGTAAGAGTGAGCAAGAGAGTTATACCGCCGTGTAGTGGTAGGAACCAATCAATCACAATGATGAATACCAATGTAGACCAATCACCTCGGAATCAAATGATGAACACAATAATTTTTACCGATGTTCACTTGCTTGCCGGCAAGCTAGTCCTCGTTGTGGCGATTCACTCACTTGGAGGTTCACGCGCTGATTGGCATCACTCGCCAAACCCTCAATAGGGTGCCGCACAACCAACACAAGATGAGGATCACACAAGCCACAAGCAATCTACTAGAGTACCTTTTGGCGCTCCGCCGGGGAAAAGTCAAGAACCCCTCACAATCACCACGATCGGAGTCGGAGACAATCACTTCCTCCACTCAACGATCCTTACTGCTCCAAGCCGTCTAGGTGGCGGCAACCACCAAGAGTAACAAGAGAAATCCGCAGCGAAACACAATCACTAAGTGCCTCTAGATGCAATCACTCAAGCAATGCACTTGGATTCACTCCCAATCTCACTATGATGATGAATCAATGATCTAGATGAGTGAGAGGGCTTTGGCTAAGCTCACAAGTATGCTATGTCAATAGAAATGGCCAAGAGAGTGAGCTTGAGCCGGCCATGGGACTATAAATAGAGCCCCAATCAAATAGAGCCGTTATACCCCTTCACTGGGCAAAACGCGTTCTGACCGGACACTCCGGTCAGACTGACCGGACGCTGGCCCTCAGTGTCCGGTCGCTCGATGTCAGCCACGTGTTCAGACTCAACGGTCATCAGCCTCGACCGAACGCTGCTTCTTCGAACTGACCGGACGCTGAAGCCCCTGCGTCCGGTCGTTTACAGTAAGCTCCTGAGCATGACCGGACGTGTCCGATCAACTCGACCGGACGCAGCCCAGCGTCCGGTGCTTAACCCTAAGCACTGTGCCGACCGACAGCCTGACCGGACGCACTACTTCAGCGTCTGGTCGTTTCGGACTCAGCGTCCGGTCACTGTTAAACAGTGAGACCGAATTCCTTTCTCCTCTATCTTCTTTACCATTGATCCAATGTGCCAGCCACAAGAATTTGCATCCGGCGCAATAGAAAATAGGCAATTCATTTTCCCGAAAGCGCCGAATCCCGCGATGAATTGCCTATTTTCTATTGCGCCGGATGCAAATTCTTGTGGCTGGCACATTGGATCAAGGGTGAAGAAGATAGAGGAGAAAAGAATTCGGTCTCACTGTTTAACAGTGACCGGACGCTGAGTCCGAAACGACCGGACACTGAAGTAGTGCGTCCGGTCAGGCTGTCGGTCGACACAGTGCTTAGGGTTAAGCACCGGACGCTGGGCTGCGTCCGATCGAGTTGACCGGACGCGTCCGGTCATGCTCAGGAGCTTACTGTAAACGAAGTGTATCACCTTGTGCACAGGTGTTAGCATATCTTCACAAACATTTTCAAAGGTGTTAGCACTCCACTAGATCCTAAATGCATATGCAATTGAGTTAGAGCATCTAGTGGCACTTTGATAACCGTATTCCGATACGAGTTTCACCCCTCTTAATAGTACGGCTATCAATCCTAAATGTGATCACACTCTCTAAGTGTCTTGATCACCAAAACAAAATAGCTCATATGGTTTATACCTTTGCCTTGAGCTTTTTGTTTTTCTCTTTCTTCTTTTCCAAGTCCAAGCACTTGATCATCATCATGCTATGATCTTCATTTGCTTCATCACTTGGAGTGTGCTACCTATCTCATGATCACTTGATAAACTAGGTTAGCACTTAGGGTTTCATCAATTCACCAAAACCAAACTAGAGCTTTCAGCGTGCCATCCACTGGTTTACTTGAAGCCCGAACTAGCTCTTTCCGGTCCTGGACAATCCGACAGGACCGATGAATATGGATATTCAGCCTTGGTTGAGCCCAACAACATATATTAGTCCTGATCTTCAGCACTACTTCAACAATGCCTTTAAGTGAATGATCAGTATTTTTCTCTCATAAATAACAAATCAGCATTAGCATCCGTATAAGCCAAATTTTCAAATTTCAACGAAACGAACAAGCATTGCATCCCCTTATTAAAGAAAATTTGCAGTGTAGTAATTTTTTATCCCGGTGTATATTTGCAGTGAAGTAATTGCCATTGCTCCCCTCGCCAGTTAAATTTTCCACGTCCATCATTATCTTTTCATTCAGTGATCATCAATCATTATTTTCCACCACAACAACGTGCCATGTTGTTGCCTCCTAAAGCAAACTCACGACATTTATTTGAGAGCCTCTCTCTAAGTCCATTTGACTTATGAGTTTAGTAGCTTACTAGAAGCATATTTAGTGGACAGCGCTCTCACGTTGCTAAGGGATCACGAATGAATTTTAGTTGATGGTGGATATACTAATGTGGACAAATAAATACATCTTGCTAGATGGCATGCTGATGTGGATAGCTTACATGAATAGACAAAGTGTCATAATTGCATGCGCTAGTGAGGTGCTGATGTGAATCGCTTTGCATGTGGAGGTAAAAATCTAGTGGGGTTTAGGGTAATAAGAGATACATATTAGGTTTATTGATGAATTCGAACTTGCTTACTAGATAAGTTCTCGACTTAATACGGTATCGTATTTTTTGAGATTTATCTTCTAGAGTTTAATGGTACTACCGTACTAGTATTTTTTTTAATGATAAACGATGTGTGTGTGAGACGTGTGTTGTTACTTTGTCAATCTCGTTTTTTTACAAACAATCTCAAGATCTTAGAGGTACTTATACTGGTACAGATTTACCTATGTTTGTACTACAGTATTAAAAATTATTTAACCTTTTTTCTAATAGCTAGGTTTGTCAAGCAATAGATAGTTTTTTTTTTGTTACAACTGCCTTTGGTATTCATGGACTCTGGATCATCTACCAATCAGATAATCATCTATGACTGACTAAAGCTCTGCCGGCAAATTTGTAGCAGCACACAATTAGACTCGTTCATTTTTACTGTCTATGTATCTGCTCCCTCCATAAAAAAATATAAATCTCGCTTCTCAGGAAGTCAAATATTCTCAATTTTGACTAAATATATATATATAAAATATTGATGTTTATTATGTATAGTAAGTATCATTAGATTAATCATGAAATATATTTTTATAATAACCTAACTAGAGATCTAAATGTAGATAATATATCTTCTATAAATTTAGTAAGACTTAAGATTCTTTGAATCCTCGTAAAGCAAGATTTACAATCTTTTTAGGACAGAGAGAGTAAATAGTAATACAAAGTAGTACGGTAATTTATTCTTCCGTTCCTCTCTTCCTCAATTCTATTTTTTCTTTCATCACTCGCACCTTTCTTCTTCGTCCCTTACTCCCGCACTTATCGCTTCCACAAATGGTAAACATAGACTCATGGGATTAGTCTGGCCTAGCCCAGTCTTCAGGAACCGTCCAAACTTAAACTCCGTTCGGAAAGTGAGAATCGGTTCCGATTCACATCGGAGTTCAAAGAAACGACGACAAATGCTATTACCATGAAACGTTTATGGTTCTGTGCTTTTTGACTGCGACATGCAAAATGGTTCCAGACCGGTTTCACTGGATTCTATTTCTAGTTTCTCCTGTACCCCAGTGACTGTATTTTTGTTTCTAGTTATTCTTTATAAGTGCAACAATTCAAAATCGGTTTCATTTAAGTTATTTTTGTCCACAATTTTTTTTTGATTTTTTCGAAACACATTTTTATTTATATGATTTTTTGTATGTAAAACATGTTTTTTGAAATTAGAAAGCTAAATGGTTCTATAAAAGTGATTCTGATTCATCACTTGAAATGTTTCTTGAGAAAATTTGTATCTATAATGTTTATTTTATGAGAACTTGGACCCCTACCAAATAACCCTTAATTCTATATCTAGTTTAGTTGTAAATACTTGTGCCACATTTAATTTTGTATAGTCTTCAAAGCATATTATTGGCTCATAATGATGAAAATTTCATAGTGCATTTTTCTAACACAAAATACAATGTCCTCTATCACCTCACAAATTTTGAAACTAAAATATAATTTGTACATAGAGAAACAAAAAAGAAAAATCTCTTTAAGGTGTTGGTTGGACCAACTTAAATAGTTGGAGGAAGTAAATTAAATCAACTGTTAGTTTAGGGGATTATTTAGACATGGGCCAAACTTGAAGGGAGTAATATGAACTTTTTCATGGATTTCTAAGTATTTTTACCTTATTGTGCTTTTTAAGGCCCCGTTTGGCAGGGCTTCACTTCACTAGTGAAGCCATTTTTTTTTGCTTCAGCTCCCCGAACAGTTTCACCGGTGGAGCTGAAGCGGTTTTGGTAAACCATTTGACAAAATGGCTTCCCTGTGAAAGCATGTTTTTAGGGGCCTGGAGGAGGAGCTGGGAGAAGCCACTTTTTTTTT
This sequence comes from Miscanthus floridulus, assembly GCF_019320115.1. Lineage (NCBI taxonomy): Eukaryota > Viridiplantae > Streptophyta > Magnoliopsida > Poales > Poaceae > Miscanthus > Miscanthus floridulus. Next base: position 151,864,911 of record NC_089581.1, on the reverse strand, counting down.
TCTCCATCCCACCCAAAATCACTATGAGAGCATGTTTTTAGGGGCTTCACAAGTGAAGCTATTTTACTTTATCCTGTTCGGTAGAAAACGGCTTCAAATGGCTCGTGAAGCCGGTGGAGAAGCCCTGCCAAATAGGGTCTAAGACTTGATTGATCAATCTTAAACGACATGTTTTTTTTTTTGAGACAATTATAGTAATTGAGTCGAAAGTTGAAAACGTGCCCTCTATTTACGCTAGTTCGCAAAGACGTCAACATACGTACCTCGGTGTGACTGTCACGAGTCGACACACTCCTATTAGTCCTGCGTGGCACGTGGTCCCAACTTATAAGTGCGCTGGCCACGCAACCGGGCTCGAAAGGTCGAATTCTATTGGTCGAGTTCGCTGGAGCTACCTCTCAAGCGCCACGTGTACCTTGTGTCGCGAAACATCTCGACCGAACCGACGCCTTCCTCTCTAAAAACGGCGGCCTTCCTCCATGCCCAAATCCTTGTCCTTCCTCCGCTTCCCTCCAAATCCAGCCTGAATTCAACCCAGATATTCCCCAGCAGAAGAAAACCCGAGCAAATCGAGCGCTGGAAGCTTCACCCGGCGAAGCAGAATCGAATCGGAGCCGCTCGCCACGCCGCGATGGGGATTCCCCTCCGGTCTCTCCTCGTCGCCTCGCTCGTCCTCAGTTCGGTCGTCTTGCACGTCGCAGCGGCCAAAACTATAGATCCGTACAAGGCGAGTAATTTTTGGGTATTATTACTGCGTATTCCTTGTTTCGTTGTAAACTCTAGGCATTTCTTCAACTGAATTACACGGCGTATGCGTTATATGAGAGATTAATGAACAAATGACAATGCTAACGCTTGCGGTTCCAAGTGGTGAGATACTATTTGTTGATCTGTTCTCTAAACGGGATTTTACTGTACTCAAGTTTTACATGTACAATGGGGGTCCCTGTACAATGTACTAAAATGGTTGTATCTGTGGCAGCACTCAGAGCTTAATTTGCTTTGGTAGCTATGTTCACTATTTGTAAAATTCATAATTGTCAAGCAGTAAATGTCAGATAGTGGTCCAGCTTCAAACCTGAAATATTACTTCCATCTGAGCTTTTTCCTTTTGGAAATCCAGGCATAGTCCTAACATTTATGAGTTTTTACATCTGTTCTAGATGACTGATGCATGTTCTCATGATCTTTTTTGGTTTCAGGTTCTAGGAGTTGACAAGAATGCTAGCCAACGGGATATTCAGAAAGCCTTTCACAAGTAAGTTCAGATTTTTAATGTCTTCAACTTTCAATTCAAGTACACGATGCAATTTAGTTTCAGCCTATAGCTTAGATCAACTCATCTTATTTATGATGTCTATAATAGGCTTTCTCTAAAATACCACCCTGACAAGAATAAAGGCAAGGGTGCGCAGGAAAAATTTGAAGAAATAAACAATGGTAAGAACCTCTATTTTTCTTCAATATCTATTTTGATTAAGAATTTGTATATGCTGATGATGCATATGAGATAATTTTTTATTTGGCATTGTCCCTTGCACTAGCCATGGTATCATCATATCTGCACATGTCCGGAGTCATTTGCATTGATGTGGTTGCTTTTAAGGGTGTGTTTGCATTGATCTGGTTGCTTTTAAATGGTGTGTTTGGTTTGGGAACTATCGGGGATGGGATGGTCCTGTCTCTTCTTTTAGGGGTGGAGTCATCTCTAAATTCCTTGCTATTACCTATTTTTAACATTCCATGTTGTCTCCTGGGTTTGTTTAGGTGCAAAACGTCTTGTAACAATACATGCTCTATGTTTGACCCATTCTGCTTCTCTTTACGCTGAATTATCAGGCAAATAAGGGCCATGTAACTATATTCCGTAAACTAGTTTCGTTTCAGATTATCTGCTAATGCTAGGTTAGAGTAGCAGTGCCTTATTCTGTAATACTGAAGGAGCATTGTTGGGCCTTTGCAGCATATGAGATTCTATCTGATGAAGAGAAGCGGAAAAACTATGACCTCTACGGGGATGAGAAGGGTAACCCTGGATTTGGTGGTGGAAATTTTGGAAATCATGAGGGCTATACATACTTTGGTGGTGGCCCCAAGTCCAGTCATTTCACATCTGGTAATGGATGGCAAACAATGGGTGGTCAAGGAAATACAAAAACGTTTTCCTTTTCTTTTGGTGGTAAACCTGGGGCCAGTGGTGGAAACCCGTTTGGTGGTGGTTTAGATCTTGGTGATGTTTTCTCGAACCTTTTTGGTGGTGGATCAATGGGTGATAGCCATTTTGGTGGATCAACTGGCTCAGCTAGAGCCAACACTGGAATTTCTGGTCAGCATTCTGGCACTGCCAAGATTCAGGATATCACCACACAAGTTTTCAATAAAGAAGTAGCTGACCAAGGAACTACTTGGCTTCTGTTATTTTATACACCCCAGTCAAAAGGTCAATTTGTGCTAGAGAGTGTCATGCAGGACGTGGTCCATTCACTGGATGGTGCTCTGAGGGTAAGCTGATGTACAATAATGATAATGAAATATATAGCGCTCCTCAACATATGGCACGGACATACATACCTAATAGCCTTCTATTTGTGCAGGCTGGTAAGGTCAACTGTGACAATGAAAAATCTCTTTGCAAAAGGTCTGGTGTTTCAATAGGGAAATCGGCCCGCCTCTTTATCTATTCATATGCTACTACAGAGAAAGGGTCTTTGCATGAGTATTCTGGAGAACATGATGCTAAGAGCTTGAAGACATTTTGTCAAGAACACCTGCCAAGATTCTCAAAACGAGTAGATATTGGCCAATTCAGCTTCCCTTTAAATGTTCTACCAAACCTTCCTCAAGTGCTCTTACTATCGAGTAAGAAGGACACACCAGCAATGTGGCGTGCTATCAGTGGGATGTTCCGCAATCGATTAATTTTGTATGATGCTGAGGTGAGTAATTTGATCTGTTGCTGTTACTGCTCCATTTGGTTACCAAACCTAGGAAATTCTAGGCCTTAATAATTACTCTGCTTGACATGGGAAAACTCGGCACATAGCATACTCTGAGATGTCAATTGGTGTGGGGTGTAGTTACTTCTGGGCAGTAAGTGGTAATGAATGGTTATAATATAAAAATGGCATGAAAAATAATTTACTCGCTCCATTCCTAACTGTAAGTCGTTTTAGTTTTATCCTAAGTCAACCTTTTCTAGCTGTGAGCCTGTGACCAAGTTTATAAAAAATGAATACACAAACATATACAGCATCAAACTAGATTCATTAGATACACCGTGACATATATTTTGATAGAGTATCTGTTTGATATTGTAGATGCTAATGATTTTTTTTTATATAAATTTGGCCAAAGTTAGACAAATTTGATTTTGGACAAAGTTAAAACGACTTACAATTTGGAACGAATGGAGTAGATGATTGAGCTTCCATTAAAATAGCATACCTTTACCATGCTGGTGAACAATCAGGGGGTAACTCTTATATGCTATTAGGACTCGATAAACAACATCAACGGACGTATGTGTAATATGCGAAACTGCTGTGCATGTTTAGGTTCATGATGTTTCTCATCCGCTGCTCAAAAGTCTTGGCGTGAAGAATCTTCCAGCTGTAATTGGCCGAACCGTGAATGGTGAGGAGCTCCTTCTGAAGGATGGCATTTCGGTGAAAGATCTCAGATCTGGTATCAAGGAATTGAAGACACTGCTAGAAAGTTTTGAGAAGAAGAATAAGAAGCTGTCATCGAATCAAGCTAACAAGAAACCTTCCAGTCAATGGGAAGAAAAAAAGGTCCCTCTCCTCACAGCTTCCAACTTTGAGGAAATCTGTGGAGAGAAGACTTCAGTATGCATCATTGGTGTTTTCGGGTCAAACAAAGCCAAGGGACAGCTTGAAACAGTCCTGTCTGAGGTATATCTTCTGTTTTGAAAAGCCAAATCATACTAGATAGCAGAAGCACATGTTTTCTTGTTCTTCTGAATGCATAGTAACATCTATTGTCTTGTGGTTCTTCTTTCCTTAATCTTGGGTATAGCAATTTGTTAACACATACCTTCTCTTTTCTGGTGATTGCATCCAGATATCTAAGAAGACTCTGATAAGGGGGCAGAACTATAATTCCAGAAATGCAGTCTCCTATGCTTTGTTGGATAAGGACAAACAATCTGCATTCCTGTCATCGTTTGATAAGTCTGGATATAAGTCATCTGACAAGCTGCTCATTGCCTACAAGCCTCGCCGGGGGAGGTTCGCGGTGTACGACGATGAGGTGACACTGGAAGAAGCTGAAAGGTTCGTGGGATCTGTTTTGAACGGAGACGTTCAACTGTCATCGACCAAACAAAAGCCTGTCCTTAGGTAGACGACTATTGCAAGTTGCAAGAGTTTTAGATCTAACATTTACTATCCTTATTAAGGTTTGTACATAGCTGAACGAAGAGAGTTAAATTGTGTATAGCGTTTGCTGGACAGTTTTGTTCGGTAAACCAGAATTACTGACTTATCTCTCCCTCTACTCTGCCAATGTAATTGGGCGAATGCTACAGTCCTGTCGAGATGTTGAATATATAGTGGACCATTTATATACGTCTTTTGTTTTCACAAGATTCTGGTGTCTTGGCCAATTATACTAGCATTTTTTTTGGGTTGTTGGTCTGCCTTGCGATTTAGTTGCTTCTGAGAATATGACGCTGACTGAAATTTAGCAGGTAACGTGGTGGAGGAACACAGGGATATTAGTGTTTGAACTTTTGATGTTGTTGGAATCGAGAGTTCACTTCAAACTAAAATGCCGTCGAGATCCAAGAAATTGCTCACGAATCTTTTTTATGCCAAAATTGCTGACGATTTCCCAAAAGACAACTCTGGGCTTGCGGTTGATGACTGCCGTGTAACGAATTCGGCCCAGCCCAACGTGTTCTCGGATCTATCCAGTCGCCACCTCCCATACAGCTCCGATTCGTGGACAGCCTCATCCTCACTCAGACGAATGCTATCTTCACTGGCCTCGAGCACAAAATGCTGTGCCCGAGCGGATGAGAGGAAGATGGCTGCCACCATCCTCAGCTCCTGCTCCTCCCTGCCCAGGGCTACTGCAAAAGTAAGCTTCTTTTCTAACTCATCGCGCTTCATCTTGTTTCTTCTTGCTTCCTGATGCTACTGCTCATGTGCACAGCTAGCAGGAGTGCCAAGATCTTCGTCGTACTACACCCAGCTGACCCTTTTCTCGAGGCATCCCTTTGAGAAGGCGGCGGCAGCAGCTGCAGCCTTCCAGAAGCTCCCGCCCGAGCTCCTCCGGCTGAGCTACGCGGCGAGGAATAACAAGCATGCAAGAACCAGCTGCGGGCGGGCCACGGACAACGACCAGGCGGCGCCGGCCGCGGCTCAAGAAACAACAGCCAACACCCCTCCTCCTCCAGCCTCTCCCGTTCCCAGCGCCGAGAGATCCCCGGTGACGCCCGGCAATAACGGCCAGCCGCAGCAGCCGGTCGCCAACGCCAACGGCAGCGCGCCGAGCGAGCCGCCGAAGCGGGCGCCGCTGACGGCGCGGGAGCGGCTGCGGGCGGCGCGCGTACTGGGCAAGTACGCGGAGCCGTCGGCAAAGGGGTCGTCGTCGTCGTCGTCAAAATCGGCCAAGCCGGAGTTCGGGAGCGGCGTGCTGGACGCGCTGCGCGAGGCGGACGCGAAGAAGGGCGGGGCCGGGGGCGGGCGGCGCGGGTCGCGGCTGCCCGAGGCGCCGGGCAACCTGTTCGACGACAGCAAGCGCGGGATGCCCAAGGAGGGGTGGACGTTCGAGCTGCCGTTCGGGGTGGACGTGTTCCTCGTCCTCGTCTCCTTCACGCTCATCACCACCATCATGTTCGGCACCGCCTTCCTCGTGTGGAAGCTCGGCGCCATACACTTCAACGAGTACTAGCCTGTTGTTGTAGACTGTCTCTAGATTGGGGGATAAATAAAGGGCGATTATGCAGTGATTCTTGAAGTGCTAGATGAGAGAACTGCGTGGCTTTGTGCTGTACTATATTTGATCGCCGACACTGGTTTGGATGTTTTGCACGATGCTGGTGTCATGTTTCATACAGGACTAATAACCGTGGTCATTGAGATGCATAACAAAGTGGCTGTAGTTTCGTGGCCGTAGAGACCTGTTGGCTAATTGCTCTTTTTATTTCTTTATTATAAGCCAAACGAACATGGCGCTGGGCTCGAATCCCAGCAGCCACAGGTTCCTTTTTTTTTCCTCTTCTGGTCTGATTATACCTTGGTTAATTGCTCTTTTATTTTTTTTCCCTCGTCTGGTCTGATTACCTTGGTTAATGAATTGCTCCTTTTTCCCATTGCCCCCTGGTCTGATTTAAAGATGTCAACGGGTCCCGTTCCCTGATTCCCCACGGGGAATTCACCCATTAGAGGACGCGAATGATACAAATCTTCTCCCTATGGGGAATTAAATGGAGAAAAAATCATCCATATCGGGTATGACGGGGGCGGGGATGGTATACATGCCCTCGTCCCCATTCTCCGCGGTGACCCGAAATATTTAAGGCCCATCTGATAAGGCCCAATTCCTGTGTACATATATAAGGCAATTTGTAACCCTAACGTTATCCTTTCCATTCGTTTCCTCCCTCCCGAGGCTGCCCCTCTCCCTCCGACGGCACAGGCGCATAGCTCTCTCCCGACTCCCGAGCCCATCGACGACGACGCAGGGAGGCTCTCCCTCCCTCCTGGATCCGCCGGGTGGTGTCCTCCTCCTCCCTCCCGAGGCCACCCCTCTCCTTCCTGCGGCGCAGCTCCCTCCAGATCCTGTCGATGGCGCGGCCTCGTCGCCCCTCGATCTCCCTCCTGCGGCGCAGCTCCCTCCCGAGCTTGTCGACGGCGCGGCAGAGGCCCCTGGAGGCGGAGGGCGCACCGGCAATGGAGGCGGCGGATCTGCGGCGAGGAGGCAAATCCCGCGCGAGGAGCGGATCCAGTAGCGGGGGCCACACGCGCCTGACACAGCAAGCGGCGGCGGCGTTGCTCGACCTCCACCGCCTCCACCAGATCCGGCTGCATGGGCTCCACCGATGGTGCCTCCAGGTGCGGATTCGTCGGCGGCGGCGCATCCAGGTGCGGATCCAGGATGGCAGCAGCGTGGGTGTGCAGTTGATGCGGGGATGGGGATCCCCGCGGGGATTAAATCTCCGAGCGGGGACGGGATGAGAAAGAAGTGCTCCCCATGAGCTTTCACGGGGACGGAAAAATTTGCTCCCGCGGGGACGGGACGGGGCAGTAACCCCCACTGGGAATTCCCCACATTTCGAGTCTGATTAGACCGTGCTGCGTAACCGACGTGTCAGATTGGATCGTGCTGAGCCGCGGACGGCCAGAAGCCGCCGGTTCCCGCGTCGCTGCCCCCACCACTCCGGCCTTCGGCCCTTCCTCCGTTTCTTGCCTCTTTTGCGCATCGTCGTAGCCTGGCACACCAGGTTTCGTCGGTTCGTCCATTTTGCTAGATGGATCCCAACGCGGGCGGCTCCAGCTCCGCTCCACCACCTCCGTCGGGAACCATAGGTGCGCCCCGAGACAAAGATTTTCCCCGTTTCGTTCTTCTAATCGAACAGCTCCCGCCGTCGCTGCTTAAACCCTAGCGCGTGCTGTCTCGAATCGTCGGTGCAGGCGCGTAGACGAAGGAGGAGGAGCGCGGCCGCAAGCACCAAGCAGGTGGTGGTGGTATTGGTGGGCCCACCGGGCAGCGGCAAGTCCACGTTCGCCGAGGCCGTAGTTGGCGGCTCCACCGCCGGCCGCCACTGGGTTCGCGTCTGCCAGGTGGGTCCTCCGTCGCTCTTGGTCTCAATGAGTGCAAATGTGCTGACCATTGCTATTTGCTACTAGTTATCCCTTACGTATACAAATGTGATGTTTCAAGACAATGTGCTACTTAATTGAAAACACACTTGTTGAATAGTTGAGGGCTAATAGTTGCCAAACAACACTTGATTTGGTCGAAATTTCGTCGCTGCAACTTGCGAGTCCATCTGTGTTCTCATGTGGACGCTTCATTGTTTACTTCACTGCTTACTGGATCAATATTGTAATAACAATTTAGTATGTTACAATAAGGATGCCATCACACATAGGGAAGCAGAGAATCTCAAATACTAATGTCTTTGTTCCCAATCAACTTACTTTGACAATTTTACTCACGGTGTTTTACAGTTTCAGGATGGTTGTTCACCTGTTCATTAACTAACACAACAGTTCAGCGCAGATTGACAGAACTCTGTTTTGGTGCTTACTGTTATCCAGGATACAATTGGTAACGGCAAAGCTGGGACAAAAATACAGTGCTTGAAGGCTGCATCAGATGCTTTGAAGGAGGGCAAGAGTGTTCTCATTGACCGCTGTAACTTGGAACGCGAGCAGCGTGCTGATTTTGTGAAGCTGGGCAGCATATTGCACGCAGATGTGCATGCTGTTTCCCTGGATCTACCTGCAAAGGTCTGTATCTCACGTGCAGTGAGCCGAAAGGGTCATGACGGCGATCTGCAGGGTGGAAAGGTTGCCCTTGTTGTCAACCACATGCTGCAGAAGGAGACACCCTTGCTCACAGAAGGTTTCAGTCGGATCATGTGCTGTAATGATGATGGCGACATTAAAAAAGCAGTTGACTTGTATAATGGTTTAGGACCTTCAGATAGTCTTCCATCAGGAGTTTTTGGTCAGAAGAGCAAAAGACCCGTACAAGTTGGTATAATGAAGTTTCTAAAGAAAGCTGATGCTTCCAGTGTTGAGACATCTAGTGGACCTAAGCTTGTATTGACAGAAATAAAGCCAGCGCAGCAAAATCCTTTGCCAAAACAGGAAAATGTTGAAGCTGGTTTTGCCTGCCCAATGTAAGTTGAGAAGGGGTTGAATGACAAGATGGAAAATGAAGAGCATGCTAAAGAAAGTGATTATTGTGATGTTGGTTCCCGTACTCTGGCATTTCCATCTATTTCTACTGCTGACTTCCAGTTTGATGTTGACAGAGCATCTGATATTATAGTGGACACAGCTGCTAATTTCTTGCAGAATTTTGATAATATAAGACTAGTTCTTGTAGACCTGAGCGAGAAATCAAGAATTTTGTCATTGGTCAAACAAAAGGCTGCTAAGAAGAGCATTGACTCCAACAGATTTTTCACATATGTGGGAGATATCACTCAGTTGCACACAAGAGGAGGTCTTCAATGCAGCGTGATTGGTAATGCTGCCAATTGGTAATGATTTTGGTTACTTAAATATTTGGTACTCCTATGTACCTGCTTAAATTTACGTTTCCTCATCTAGAAGGGAAGCATCATGTCTAAATATTTTTCTTTTGTTGAATCTTGTGTTATTATGTTTTTTTTGAACAAGTTGTGTTATTATGTTTCTGGGCGAACCAAACTGGCTGTTTCGCTTTTGGAGAAGGTCAGTAACCTTACTACAGACAGGGAGATGATATTTGTGCCCTTTTAACGCAGGAGGCTAAAACCTGGAGGTGGAGGGGTTAATGTGGCAATATATAATGCTGCTGGAGAATCTTTACAACATGCAACTAAAAAATGTGCTGATGCACTGAGGCGAGGAACCTCTGTTGTTGTTCCACTTCCATCAACTTCTCTGCGTGAATGGGAAGGTGTGACCCATGTCATACATGTGCTTGGGCCAAATATGAATCCAATGCGACCAGATTATCTTAAGAATGACTATACCAGAGGGTCTAAGATTCTTCGTGAAGCATACAATTCACTTTTTGAGAATTTTGCATCCATTGTGCAGAGCTACATGGGAAAGCAGAACAGTGAATCTGGAGCAGAAAAGTCAGCGTCTGGAGGGACATCTCCCAATGACACAAAAATGAAGCGAGAGGACAGCCATGGATCTGAAAGGATGAAAAAACATAAGTTGTTTCAACCCATTATGACTGCAAAGCAACAGCATGAGTGCACAAAGGTTAATGCTCCAAATTGCCATGATGATGCCATGACTTCATCTGCTGTTCCTAGCCAAACTAGACAAGTAGACAACAAAAGGAATGATGTGGTTACCAGTAAGACTTGGGGATCCTGGGCCCAGTCTCTTTATGAACTTGCCATGAACCCAGAAAAGTACAAGAACTCAGATTCTATCCTAGAGGCATCAGATGAATATATTGTTCTGAAAGATCTCTATCCAAAGGTTTATTATGGAATTTTCTAATTACATACCTTTTCTATTGTGTGCTTCTTAATGATATTCAGTGATCCAGTTGTCATCTTAGCAAAAATCTTTATATATGCAGGCCAAAAGGCATATTTTGGTGATATCTAGAATGCATGGTCTTGACTCTCTAGCAGATGTCAAGAAAGAACACTTGCCTTTGTTGAGGAGGATGCATTCAGCTGGGGTGAAGTGGGCACAGAAGTTCCTAGAGGAAGATGCGGCTTTGGAATTCAGACTTGGATACCATTCGGTATGATCCTAACTCAAGTTCATTTCCTTGAACTTTGCTTGAGAAGTAGAGTGTGTTGTAATTTGAGGAACTGCGTCATGGCATGTGATCATCCAGAACTGTAGTGTGATAACCTCATTACCCAATTTATTTAAATATTTTCTTATGAGGGATAATGTGATGGACTTGACCAGGGGGAGAGATGTCCCCCTGATTTTCATCTTAAGAAGCTGGTGCCGTGACTCGAACCCGGGCTGGCTCAGCCAACCGCTTCTTTGGCGTGTTGTGCTGACATGTTGCACCGACTAACTGATTTGACTTCTCAAACCAAAGAAATTGGTTATGCTTGGGTTCATTATCCATCATTCCTCTCGAAAGTCGAAACACACTAGTTGTGGCATGAGCAATTTCACATGTTTTGTTTTTTATTACAGGTTCCATCAATGCGACAATTGCATCTTCACATCATTAGCCAGGATTTCAACTCTGCAAGCTTGAAAAATAAGAAACATTGGAACTCCTTCACCACATCATTTTTTCGTGATTCTGTTTATGTCATTGAGGAGATTGAACAAAATGGATCAACAACCACCAGCAGTGATGAAAAGGTACTCGCAATGGAACTCCGGTGCCACAGGTGGAGGAGCGCTCATCCAAACATCCCAAAGCTGAAATCCCACATCGCGATCTGTAAATCTTCCTTCCCTTCCCATCTTCTGCAGAAAAACAGACTGTTGTCCTCTACGATGCATATGGACCACACTTAGATGTTAGAACTCGATGATCAGTTGTCCTTGCACACATTTTGCATATTGTGCTTGCCTAAGGATAGTTTTGATCATTTTTTTTTGTTTCTTTTAATGCGAACTAGTGGAATCCTGTCTTGCTCTGAACCTATGTTTTCAGAGACCATTACTTGTGTTAGCGTGCTTACTGAAGATTGGGGATGGAAGCTCCATTTGACTTGGGTCATTGGATCGATATTAAAATTTGGTAAAATAAACTAGGGTGTGTTAGGGATCCAGGTTCTTGAAAAAATGTTTTGGATCTAGATTCTTTCAGACATATTAGAAAGAATCAATTTATAAGAATGGACTGGATTCTGATTCAAAAGAAAATATATATTTTCTTAAAATCATATAAATATAAAAATGCTTAAAAATTGAACCTTTTGTAGGCGAAGAACAACTTAAATGCAACATATGTTAACTTGCTGAACTTTAGAATGATTAACTTTAAAAAAGACAATGGTTGGTGTAGAGGAGAGGCAAGTAATGGAACGAGTAAAAACTAACGCCATGTTTAGTTCGAGGAATCACTCTATTATGGACGAGATGGCGCATCACAAGAATGAGGAATCACTCTATTTTCGATGAGATGGTGCATCACAAGAATGACTCCATCCTTATACCGGTACTAATTATAGGTTGTGAGAAATGAGAAACAAAAATGATTTATGCTGCCAAACAATCTCTAAAATGGCAATGGTACTTGAGAGGCGGTCTAGCTAAGTTGTTTAGATGGTCTAAGTAGCGTTTCCTGGGTCTTGAGTTCGACTCCTCGTGAGAGCGAATTGCTACACTATAAGGTGTAGGAAGAATCAGAGCCGCAAAACCTTTGATTAATTAGGTGACCTAGAACTAGAAAACCATTTGTACCCACCTCACCTGCATACTTCCTGACAATGCATTTCATCCTGTAGCGTCCTCAATCAGCTGCTGTGTCGGGGTCGTTCGTTTCGAGTGGATGTGCCAAAGGAAAGAATTACTCAACCGGATAATACAAAATTACAATTTGCCAATGCTCCATCGAGCAAAACAGCAAGCGCAGCAGTTGGATCGCGCCACCTAGTGGCAGGAGCTTTCTCCCACGTCCTGATCAATGACAACGGCGATGCCTTTTTTTTCCTGCAAAAACATCAGTTGTTTTTTGTATAGCTGTGTATGTTTCTATACAAAGTAACCTTTGCTTTGCGGCCCGCCAACGAACGCATCACATCACAGACCACCAATCAAATACAAAGAACATGTGCCACGTTTGCTTGGCTCATTCTCTGTGAAACAACTAAAATACTATTTGAGCTGCCAATGAACCCTCAAACCACACAATTTTAACACTGCTTACGATAAGAGCAAAGAGACCGAAAGTGGTGCAACAGCCTGTTCGCTTGCTCGTATACGACCATGGATTATAAGCTGGAACAGTATTTTTCTCTCATACCAAACCAGCCAGCAGTAAATAATCCACGATCGCTTACGACGAAACGAACATGCTGATAGCATTTGGATAGGAGGAATTGTAAGAGTAGTATTATGTCGGCCTCTGGATTGCCGATAGATGAACTATCGGCAACTGGAGGGCCGACAGATACTTATCGACCGTCCAAGAGCCGACTAGTCTCTCTGCACAGGACATGAGTCGGCTAGGCTCTGCACAGGGCCTTGTCGGTCATCGGCTGTGGACTTGGAAGCACAGGCTTATCGGCCTATAGAGGACCGATAGAATGCCTGCTTCCTCTCTCGCAAAAGCAACACAACATGTCGGAACCGAGATTCCGAGAATGAACAACGTTTTCAGATGGCTCCAGGATTTGCAAAAACATGTTTTGCCTATATGTAAAGATGCACGAAGGACAGCAACTTGCCGAGAAAGTTTCGGAAATTTTCTCTAGGCTTACCCACTGCACCCTGATAGGATGATACTATAAAGCAATCCGCACCTGGGCGCGCACCTCCGTGCTCTGCAGTCTGCCCTGATTAAAAACCTGAATACATGCTGCATCTACGCCAGATTCAGTGCACATACCACTAGGCTCTAGCTCCACTTCTATATTCTTCAGCCAGCCGACAATGGACAAAGATCAAAGAGATACATCTACCAGACTACCACGACATATCGTCTATTCGTCTATATTCTTCAACCAGCCGACGATGGACAAAGAGAGATACATCAACCACTACATATCGTCCATTCGTCTCTTCCTAACGACAATTGGGATGCTGATCACATGATTAGCCCTGACTGGCGATGTTCACCTGATCACTAAAATCACACTGGTAGCGCAGCAGCACAAATAGTCACAACACAAATTGGCGATCACCAACCTGAAAATTCTCATAATTCTTGTGGAATTCACATGGGAGAAACAGGGAACACGTCACAAATAGATACAGGACCACAGAAACACTAGAAAAATGAACCGACGTAACAGAAAGGGCAATGCGTTCACGTTATTAGATTGAGCCCCAACCGTTCTACCATCACTACCGACACATTCTGAGGCTTGGAGCTTGCAAGACTGTTCTACTGAGGATTCGGTGGCCGGGAGTTGGCAGCAGAAACCCTGGAACCCCATTCCAGCAGCTCTTTGCTGGTGTCGTCCTTGTGCGCGATCACCTCGATGAAGCACAGGCAGTCCTTCTTCTCCCCTAGCGCCGTCTCAATAGCTGCCGTCAGCTCCTCCTCGCACTTCACCTGCACAAGTTATCATTGCAATCCATCAGTACCAGTTCTTCAGCTGAACAGCATCTGCTAGTTCAGATGTTTCTGGTAAGCATTAGCCAAAGAGCAAACAGTTTACCTTGGAGGTCCAGCACTTGCCCTCTCCATTGTGGATGGCATCCACAAAGCCAGTGTAGTTCCAGTTCTTGATGACGTTGTATGGTCCGTCATGGATTTCCACCTCAATAGTGTACCCACCATTGTTGATCAGGAAGATTATGCTGTTCTGCTCACATCGCAGCATAGTTGACACATCCTGTGCTGTAACCTGCATAAGGTTGCCCCACGATCACATCAGAATTGAGCCATCATCCAACAAATTGCAGCAGAGAGTAAAATATAATTTGATGATGCAATGAAACCTCACCTGGAAACTCCCATCACCAATGCAGGCAATCACACGCTTCTGGTTCGCACCCTGAGCATAGCCAAGCAATGCACCCACTGACCATCCAATTGAACCATACTGCATTTGGAATTCATATCTGCAGCATGCAAACAGTTCTCATGAGAACAAGGCACGGAACAGTTTAAGAGAAACAAACAGAACAGAGTACCATCAGAATGCTCACCCACAGCCTTCTGGCAGCTTAAGCTTCTGGCAGTTGAACCAGGAGTCACCGGTCTCAGCGATCATGGCACTATCACCGGTCAACATCTTCTGGATGTGCTTGAAGAGCACATTGACTCGCAGTGGCTCATTCGGCTCGCTTTCCAGAGGCTGGCCCTCAGGTACAAAGATTCTCTTGTAGTTCTCATAGGCAGTGGTGTTCTTCTTAACCCTCTTAGCCAATTCAGACAAGTACTCCTTCATCATCACACATCCGAATGCAGGCCCATTCCCAACTATCACACGCTCAGGCTGGACGATGATGGCCTTGTCCTTCTTGAGGAGGAATGAGTAGCCAACAGAGCTGTAGTCATTGAAAATGGGGCCAGCAAAGAGGTAGGCATCTGCGGACTCAACAATCTCAGCACAGAAGGCAGTGCTGACGGCGCCCCAGTAGGTGCCGATGAAGTGAGGGTGCGTCTCTGGCACAAGGCCCTTGGCTGATGGCATCACTGCATAGGCATAGCCACTGGCATCTACCAGATCGACAAATGCCTTTCCTGCCTTTGCCACACGCAGTTTGGGGCCACCGACAAGCACTGGCTTCACCGCCTTGTTCAGGAATTCAACAGTTGCCTCCACTGCAGCCTCTAGCCCCATCTTGTTGCTCATCCTGCAGTATTACAACAGAATTATTAATAACATGATTTCTGAAAGCATCAAGTTTCCCACATTTGCAGTGCCATATTACAAGTTTACAGACTTGACACTCGTTAAATGACTTGAAAAGAAATCATATGACACTGCATTATCACATAAGATGATTGTTCATCTAGTATGAAGATTTAGATTTCATCACTTGACTTCATGTATAATTATATTGCATTGTCTCGGTGCTACCTATTCAATTAGAACGTGACAGCAGTGGGATAAATATAGGATTAAGTCCACTTTTATCCCCTCAACTATTGGGTTTGTCTAATTTTGACACTCAACTACAAAACCGTCTAATGTTGGTACCTTAACTGTCAAAACCGTTCACTTTTAGCACCTGGGCACGAGCAGGGCTGTTTTGTCTAACCGTGGAGCGGGTTTGACCACGCCACGCTGGCGTTGACAACCACGTAGGACGTCTGCCTCCATCTCAGTGACATGTGGGGCCCATACATCAACCCCTTCCTCTCCTTCCTCTAGCTCCACCAGCATCTGGACAGGCGAGCTCGGCCCCGCTGCGGGCAGGGCAGGTCCGCACCAGCGGCGGACGAGGTGGCCGGAGCATGCGTGGTGGCTGTAGAGGGGGTCGCGCGGCCCTAGGGCGCCGACGGTAGCAGCCCCGGCGGCCTGGCGTGGGCTGGCCGTGCGCAGGTCTATGGCAGCAGCGGCGACACTGTCGCGTTTAGACGAGGCGGCGGCTACACCGGGCTAAGCGAGGAGGGAGGACGGACTAGGGCTCACCACTGTTCTGTAGAAGGCTCTTGTTGTCTCGAAAGCAGGCGAAGCTGTGGGCGAGATAGGGTTGGTTGCGGCGGAGCTTGAGCTCGGTGCCAATGGCGGCCGCCGGCGACGAGAATGACTCGAGTAAGCTTAATAGAGGATGATCCATGACGGGACCATGCCCAGCAGTGAGCTCAGGACCCAAGGATACTATGGCCGTGAGGAATTGGAGAGAGAGATTGGATACATCGCAAATTTGAGAGGGGAATTGGAGCGTAGAGGCCGTGCTGCTGAGCGCGGACAGGGTGGGTGACACCGCCGCCTCGGCGCCGCCCATCCTGGTGGGCTCGCACACCCCGGTGCGGCCCTCAGTGCTCCCCACCGTGGCGCCCTCGGCGTACCCCACCGCGGCCTCCAGCACGCGGAGCGCCTTGCTCGAGGACCCGACATCGGCTTCTAGGACGCGCACGACCACGGGCACGGCACCCAACCGAACCATCTCGGCGCGAGCGCGCCACGTCGCCGTAATGGCCGCCAGGCACGTCAGCCCTGCCACCACAGCCTTCCTGTCCAGGCCGCCGCCCCTCTTCTCATCGTCCGCAGGTCACATAAGGCGGGTCAGCTCACCGACTAGCTCCTCGGACTCCTCCATCGCCGCCCGCGCGCCTGGGACCGCCGCCGCATTGCGAAGCAGCGATTCCACCAGCCTCGTCGCATCCACCCGCGCCTCCAGCGAGGTCCCGCTCTGCCGCACGCACGCCACGGACGCGGCCGCGGATGGCGCATCGGCGGCGAGCGCCACGGCCACGTGCCTCTTGCTCTGCTCCTCGATGCACCCGCACGACCGCCTCCCTGTCCGCGCTCCGTAGCACAGACGCCACGGTCTCCGCGGCACCACCGGCCCGAGCCGCGGTCCCTGTCAGCGCCGGAGCTGGAGGATGGAGAGGGAGGGGATGAGTGGGTGACGCGTGGGTCCCACATGTCACTGAGATGAAGGTTGGCGTCCTATGTGACGGTCAACGCCAGCGTGGCGTGGTCAAACCCGCTCCACGTTGGACAAAACAGTTTTGCTCGTGTCCAGGTGCTAAAAGTTAACGGTTTTAGATACCAACATTAGACGGTTTTGTAGTTGAGGGTCAAAATTAGACGAACCCAATAATTGAGGGGCTAAAAGTGGACTTAATCCATAAATATATATACAACATTGCAAATCTGAAGAGTTTTTTGGTGGATAAGTTTCATGATCCAAGCAAAGCCACTATCAATGTTGCATAAAAAACAGCCCATGAATCTGAGTACAGAACAGGTGGTACCTGGGGGCAAGGAAGAAGGGCACGGGGTCACGGCTAAAGGTAGGGTGAGGCAACCCGGGGAGGTTGCAGCTGATGCTGAGGTACACCGGTTTGCTCTCTTTCAGTGCCGTGGCAATGGCCGTGTCGATCTGCTCGTGCGCGTCGTCCAGATTGGTCACCACCGCCTGAATCCACGAACAAGCAAACAAGCCATTAACCAACCAGATGAAACGGGCACTCAATCAAACCCACCCAAAATCACAAGCAAAAGCCCAGCAAAAACAAGATGGCACGCACGGATTCACCTGGTGGCAGGTGACGGTCTGGAAGCAGCGCAGCTCCTGCGAGAAGTCGGGGAGGCCGATGGTGTGGTGGAGGATGCGGTTGGTCCCGTAGTCGTTGGAGTTGGGCCCGCCGGCGATGCAGATGACGGGCAGGTTCTCGCTGTAGGCGCCCGCGATGGCGTTGAGCACGCTGAGGCCCCCGACGGTGAAGGTGACGGCGCAGGCCCCGACGCCGCGAGCGCGCGCGTACCCGTCGGCGGCGTACCCGGCGTTGAGCTCGTTGCAGCAGCCGACGAGGCGCAGCCCGGGCTCGGCGATCAGGTGGTCGAGCAGCGTGAGGTTGAAGTCCCCGGGGACCGCGAAGACGTCATTGACGCCGATCTGCACGAGGCGGCGCGCGAGGTGGCGCCCCAGCGACGCCTCCCCCGCCGACAGGGTCTCCGCGGGCTGCGCCGGCGTGGACGCCATCGGGCACCCCGGCGTCGACGCCGGGCAGCCCACCGTGTGGTTCGACGCCGCCGCCGCCGGCCCGTCCACGGATCCGATGTGGGTGTCCATGGATCGGATCCGAGGATCAAGGTGGGCGTGGGTGGGAGGGGCGGCCGAGTGGAGTTGCAGCAGAGCAAGGGGGCAAGTGGTGGTCGAGAATGTAATACGATCTGCTTGGGGTTTTCTGAGGTTTTTCGCTTTTGACGTGTTGGATTTGGACTTGATTTGGTTCTGTGGGTTGGCGGAGGAGGCACCACCTGTAGTTTTATACCGAGGTGGCGCAGAGGGGTGTGCACGGGATTTTCGTGTAATCACGGGGCCGTTTCGCGTAAAGCCCGTCCTCTTTGGGCGAAAACCAGGGGCTGCGCGGCCGCGGTGGGGAAGGCCGGGAGCCCCGGCCGGGGTGCACTCGCGTGGGATGTGGGCCCCGACAAGGGATGCCACGCGTCGGTGTAACGAAGGGTGGGCGAGGTAGCCGCCTAGTGGGGTTCCTTGGAGTCGCGGCGCTCGTAATAAACAGGGAAAGGCGTGTGCGGTGGCGGTGGTTTTGGTTTGGGGCGCACGTCGCGGTTTGGGTGTTTTACTCCATTCCAGCAGCAGCCGCGCGGCGCTGACGCTTTGCGATGCAACTGGGCACTGGAAAGACCTGGCTGCTGGCTCTGGCTCTGGCTCTGGCTCACATGTCACATGTGTCGCGTCGCACCGTTTGTTCATCGTGCTGCAGTGTTACGTTGCTGAACGACCGGAAGCTGTACAGAAGTCTGGAACACGGCATTTTCTCTTGCGGCCTTAACACGTGGTAATCAAGATCACGATCCATCAGTTACGGCTGATTGTTCATCCCCGTTTTTTACGCCGAAACGGCCGTCCCGTTGGCGGTTGAGCGGCCGTACTAAAGACCACCCGGTGCAGAGAAAGCAGCAGCGAGCGCGAAACAACGTCGCGCGGTATGCAGGGCAAAGCCAGAAAGCCTCCCACTGGTTTTGGCTTAGATCGGCGGGATCTGGACCGGCGGCACAAGAGTCGCCTGCCACGTGCAAGAAACGACTAGCCTGGCGTCGTCACGACCCACACGAGGGCTGACGGCTCCCTTGCCCCCTGCTTTGCGAGTGATTCCAATTATTACAACCAAAGGCTCCAGATGCCGTCAGGGAGCTCTTCTTTTTAATGGTTAAAAAAGGATTTATCCATTTTTTTAATTAAGAAATAAAAGTATTCCCGCCTTCCACGTTCACTGGTGAATAGGTACAACCGATTAGTAATGAGAAAGATCCGAAAGACCACTCTCTACTGGACCTGAGCAAATTGAGGCCGTAGCTCGACGGGTTTTGGCCTGCCCACAAACCTTAGTGGACAGGGCCTGGGCATAGATCCTGCAGCTCAGAAAATGTTTTTTTTTGGTTCGAGACCAATCCAAAATGCTACTTTTAACTATTTTACTTTGTAAAATGCACGGACGATCTAGGTCCGCTTGCCTAGTGGAACAATCATGGACGGGACTTTTCCGACCCAAAATAACTTGGGGTTTTTGACCCGACCTGCCCATAAAATGCTCAAGTCTACTCTCTACTATGTAGAGCACACACAAGAGTTAACATAGAACATAACATAGAAAAACGAAAGACACTTAGATCTCAAAATTTCTCTACTCCTTCCAACCCGCTCTCCAAACACCTCTATCAGCATAACCTCCAAACGTCTGCGCCCATTCTTCACACTATTCTTTCTTCTTCTTTAGATAACTGAGATCATTGGCTGATCCAATAAGTTTCCTTAAAAATTACCTGCAAAGAGTTAGAATTTTTCTTATCGAATACTATATCGTTTCTATTCAACCACAAAACCCAACACATTGCCGCCAAACCCACAATTATCTGGCTTCTCAAACTTGGACTAAAATTCCTAAGCCACGAGCCAAACATGTGAGTGGTTGAATGTTGAAAGTGATGAACAATGCATTCCACAAGAATCTCGCCATAGGACACTAAAAAAGAAGAAGAGATGTTTCACTGTCTCCTTTAAACCACAAAAGCTACAGCTAGCATTCACCCCTTTTTTACAAATTTTTTTTAAGTATGACCTCTTTTTTAGATACATGAGGAAAATCTTTATTTTCAATGGGAGCTTTGCCTTCTAGAACCAATTTTTTCCACCAAACGTTTCCTTTTTCGTGATCTCTCTCTCTATATAAAGATCGAGTAAAAAAATCACCATTCTTCCTCAACCGCCACACAAACCTATCCTTAGCCCATTCAAATTGATAGGCACAACTAAGGAGACCAATAAATTGAGCCAATCATCCAACCTTTCACTTTTCCACATCCATGTGGAAGACATTCCTGCTTCTTACGTAGGGTAGCTAAGCCGTGTGAGAGAATATACTTGTGTATACTAATGTGAGATCCGATCCAGTGCTCGGTTTCGTCATGTTAATGAGCTGAGCATAAGCCTTACGGTAAACCCAGTGCAGAAAACGATTAATTGTCTTCGATCAGCTGGCTTAAGTTCAGGCATAGATAAACAATCGTCTGATAGCCACAGAAGCGTGTGTACTCCGTATTCGTTTGTTAAAGCCAAATCGTAGACGAGTTTCTCAAACGCACCCCAACATGCATGTATGCAACTGGCCTGGTGCTGGGCCCTGCCTGTGGCCAACTCGTGTACGTGGCCCGGCGGCCGGCCCTCTCGCGACTCGAATCGTCACTACTCGGGCGAGTCAAATGTCAAACCCAGGGGGCTAGGATACGCTCATCGGGCGTAAACCGCATTCGCTTCGTACGGCTTCATGCCTTCATGCATGTACTCCTATATTATTATTATTATTGTTGTTGTTGATTTGTTGTATAGTAGAAGTATGTACAAAATATAAAATATAATAAAGTGCACGTTGTTACGGTTTCGTTCCCGGCCAGTTTCGACCGACCAGGCGACCACAGATGATTGGCAGTTCTAGATATCTCTCGGTACAGTTGCATCGGCTACTCGGCTCGTCACTTCGTCAGCCAGCCGTGTCACGCGCGCGCGCGCACACACCAAAGCAAAATCTGTGTGTGATACATGCATGCATGCACTGATGCTAAATCATAGCCCGAGTCAACTACATGTGCAGCATGACTGTAACAGTGTCCATGACCATGCTTGACAGTAACAGTGTATACCATGGACCTGGCAAATCATCCTACGTTTCTCAATTGACAAAATGCAAGTAATGCTTGTGCCCATCATGGTTCCTAATTGACCGCTGGTGAAGCACGAGCCCATCATGGGGACAAATGGATTCTACTTTATATGTAGCCAACATGCACAGCGCCCTGCATAGCTAACCCAAACTCAACAAATCCATACAAGGTCATGGGCCGGTCACAGCTAGAAACGGAAATATCCTGTCGGTGCAAAACTGACAGGGAAATTCATAAAATACTGAGAGAAAAACTGAAAAAGGTATTTTCTTGTCGATATATCGACAGAACAAAAGCGACAGGGATGAAAAAAATTGTTTGTTAATATTTTAATTTCCCTATCGGTGCACCATTTCCCTATCAAATCTTCATTAATAGGGAAATTCTCGGATGTAAAGTCTGAAATTGTATCCCCATCGAATGAAGACAATAGGAAAATATATTTCCATAGTCAAGGAAATGAATTCCCCTATCAGGTTAGCCATCAAAAGGTCTTGGATCATATATAGGGAATTGGACTATAGACAATTTATCTAAGGGGCTGTTTGGATCTTTTTATTTGGAGGAATTAAAATCTATTTAATAAATTAAGCTATTTGGCTTGGAATGTGACATTCCACCACTTTCCAAAGTTTACATATAAACTATCTCAAATTCATAGGGTGGGAGATGTAAATTGATTCTATAGATCACCCTTCTATGTTTCTACTTTGCAACTTATAACACGCTCTTCAACTCGCTCTCCTACGATAGAAATGCAACACATAAGTATCTCTCTTGTATAGCCAACAATAATATACAAATATAATACATATACAACCATATTAGCTTAATTAATATGTGTTTAAATTATGATTATTAAAATGAATTCATTTACAAGGATCAAACGGGGCCTAATTTTAATTTCATACTGTCGGTGCAGAAAGTGACCAACACGTAAATATTTGTAGTTTTGTTGTACGTTGTGATTGGAGGTGGCCTAACACTCAATGACACAGGGTTTATACTAGTTCAGGCAACGTGCCCTACATCCAGTTTGAGTCGATCGACGACTTTATTCCTGAGCCCAGGTGCTCGAAGTTTGCTGTGGGGTTACAAACGGAAGGGAGAAAGATAGGGGGTACAAGAGGTCCGGTCGGACTTTGGTCTGAAGGACCGAGAGTGACAGGAGCCCCGCTATGCGTTAAGTGTTCGAACGTGTGCTTGTGGTTTGAACCTGATGGTTCTGTTGTTGTGTACTAGTAAACTTATACATCTCCTTGTTGGGAGAGAGCGCATCCCCTTTTATAGATGAAGGGGATGCCCTTACAAGTGAGAGGGAGAGAATACATATGCTACTAAGTCTTGTTGCCCACGTCGGCGGGTATAAGATGATGGTAGACTCCTACAATACTGTTTAATATCAGATGCACGTGGGAGGTTGCATCATCTTCTTCTAATATGGCAGACGTCGATGCCTGCCATACTGTTGATGCCGAGAGGCATGCAGGGGGTTTTACCATGATCGCCTGGTACGGTAAATATCGACACCCACAACACTGTTGATGCCTAGAGGCATGTGGGGGAGTCTTACCGCGTTTGTCTGGCATGGGAGTTGATGGCGCCTACAACACTGTAGGGAAAATATCAGCGCCTACAACACTGCTTGGGTTCTGTTTATGCTAGGGAGGTCGCAGGGTACTGTCCTGCAGATGTACAGGGTATGTTCCTTGGTATTGCGGTTGACCTAGGTGCCCTGCTTTACTTTTTCCATCCGTTCCCTGGTCCTTACCGAGCGGGTGTCCCCGGTCGGTTGGTCCCAGTCAGTTCTGATTGCGCCAGTCAAAGAAGAGCTATAAGCAGGGGTTCAACGCATCCCCGGTTGGAGACGCAGGTTGGAGTTAAAAAGTGGTATTTGGCCAGGCCCTCCGGTCGGAGAGGCCGTCCGGAGGTGGGCCGGTGTCGAAAGCGAGTGCTGTTCCTTCTTCGTGATGCTTTCTGGTCGGAGAGGCGAGCTAGAGTCGGAAGCGGGCGTCGTTCCTCCTTGGCTAGGCCTTCTGGTCAGAGATTGGATTGTCCCTCTGGCCTGTCATTTAGGTGTTTTGGGCCAGCCCATGAGTTGCGCGTCATTTGTAACGTTGTCTGCTGGGCCGAGCCTTTTGTTGGGAAGCCTGTCTGTAAGGGACCCTAGGTTTATGAACCCAACAGGAGCCCCCGAGCCCCCGGGCGATTCGGGTAGAATTATCTAGGGGATTTTTGTCTTGACAGCGGGTGTGCGTGAGCGCTCTCACGGGTGTAGCCCCCGAGCCCCTGGGTAATTTGGGTAGAATCATCTGGAGGTTTTTCGTGTTGTCAGCGTGGGACGTTTCGTTTTGTCAGCCGGTGCGCGCGAGCGCACCCGCGAGTGTAGCCCTCGAGCCCCCGGGTGATTCGGGCCGAATCGCTTGGGGGGTTTTTTGTTAGCGGGCGTGTGTGCGTGCATTTTAGTCGAGACAGAGTCGTCAACCAAGGTGTCATGCATAGCCAAGGCAGTTGTTTTTTAGGAATCGGGCGAGACGGAGCTCGCGGATCCTGGCGTCGGGCGCAGCTGAGGGATCAAAACGGACTCGCGGATCCAGGCGTCGGGCGCACAGAGGGATTTGGGTGAGTCGGAGTCATAGACCTAGGTGCAGCCGATGCATTTTTGGTGTCTTGAGCCCCTAAGCCCCGTTGGCCTTTGGCAGGGGTCAGTTGAGTTTTGTGCGTTACCCCATCCGCTGTTTCTCACAATCAGAGGGGCTAAGCTAACGTCGCTTACCTCGATCGCTCGAGCTCGAGTGATGCGCTCGGTGAGCTCGCTAACAGGCATGATCAAGTGAAATCCGGGTCCATCGTTCGTGACAGGGTCGGCATAGCCCTCTTGTGACATTTCACTGCTCCTTAACCTGTAACCCGGCAAATGCCTAGGTCATTCCAGAGATCGACCTGGGTGGCCCGCTGGCTTCCCCTCGATGGAGATTCTATGGGTTTAGCGAGGTTTAGGATCGAACGAGAAGGTTGAGATGACCCTGTCCGCTTTGGGGTAGACTGGGCGAGGGTCACTCAGGGCTCATCTATGTTTTCTCCCCTAGCTCTGTTTGACGCAAGGCAGCCTCGAGCCCTTCATGGTCTGGCCTTTGAACCCCGGTCAGTCGTTGCTCATGTTTGAATGAGGCAATTGCCGCTTCGTGACACAACCCGGAGCGTTGTGATGCATTTAACCGCAATGCGATGCCTTAGCACCTGAGCCCCCGGGCGATTCGGGTAGAATCGTCTGGGGGCACGGGCGTATGAAATGAATGCATGTATGGATGTATGAATGATTACATAAAGAAATAGTGGGGGTTTGGTAATATTACCTTGATAACTCGAGTGATGGGGTTTAAAGAGCTCCAATCGGAAATGTCCGACCGAGATTCGTGCTTGTCGTTTGTGACGGAGTCGGCATGGCCCACATGGAGCGTCCCTTTGCTCCTTACCTGTCTCTTAGCATTCGCCTGAGCCGTTCGATTAGACTCAGGAAGCCCATTGGTCTCTCCTGGCGGAGATCCCGTTGTTTGGGTCTTTCCAAGTCCCGCCTAGGAAGGCGGAGAGCCGCCTACGTGTGGTGGCGCTTTGTTTCTCACGCCTAGTCATGCGGTAGTGGTGGGCCATACCTAGGCCATGTCCTGTCTGACCAGGCATCGTTCCGTCGGTCAGTGTGTGTCCCATCGGTCAGGGCACGTCTGAAAGCTCTAGTTTGGTTTTGGTTAATTGATGAAACCCTAAGTGCTAACCTAGTTTATCAAAGTGATTATGAGATAGGTAGCACTACTCCAAGTGATGAAGCAATGGCGAAGATCATGACGATGGTGATGGCATGGTGATGATCAAATGCTTGAACTTGGAAAAGAAGAAAGAGAAAAATAAAAGGCTCAAGGCAAAGGTATAAACCATAGGAGCCATTTTATTTTGGTGATCAAGATACTTAGCGAGTGTGATCACATTTAGGATTGATAGCCATACTATTAAGAGGGGTGAAACTCGTATTGGAATGCAGTTATCAAAGTGCCACTAGATGCTCTAACTCATTGCATATGCATTTAGGATCTAGTGGAGTGCTAACACCCTTGAAAATGTTTGTGAAAATACACTAGAGTACCTTTTGGCTCTCCACAACCAACACAAGATGAGGATCACACAAGCCACAAGCAATCCACTAGAGTATCTTTTGGCTCTCCACCGGGGAAAGGTCAAGAACCCCTCACAATCACCACGATCGGAGCCGGAGACAATCATCACTCTCCGCTCAACGATCCTCGCTGCTCCAAGCCGTCTAGGTGACGGCAACCACCAAGAGTAACAAGCAAAATCCATAGCGACACATGAACACCAAGTGCCTCTAGATGCAATCACTCAAGCAATGCACTTGGATTCTCTCCTAATCTCACAAAGATGATGAATCAATGATGGAGATGAGTGGGGGGGCTTTGGCTAAGCTCACAAGGTTGCTATGTCAATGAAAATGGTCAAAGGTGTGAGCTTCAATCGGCCATGGGGCTTAAATAGAAGCCCCTACGAAATAGAGCCAATGTACCCCTTCACTGGGCACAACGCGGGCTGACCGGACGCTCCGGTCATATTGACCGGACGCTGGACCTCAGCGTTCGGTCGCCCGACGACAGCCATGTGTCTCGATCACAAAGATCACTTGAGTTGACCGGACACTACTCACAATACTGACCGGACGCTGAGCCACCAGCGTCCGGTCGTTTCCAGTAAGATTTTAGAAATGCCTTTTGCCCACCGGACGTGTCCGGTCATGCACGACCGGACTCTACCAGTGTCCGGTCAGAGACCCTAGCCTCTATGTGCTGCCCGACAACAGGACCAGACACACCTCGCCAACGTCTGGTCATTCAAGACCCAACGTCCAGTCATTTGACCGATGCTAGCATCTCTGCTGGTACTACTGACCGGACGTGCCGATTCCACTGGAACCAGCGTTTGGTCACCTTGTGACCAGCGAGACTAACTCCTCTTCACCTCTAACTTCTTCACCCTTGCTCAAATGTGCCAACCACCAAGTGTATCACCTTGTGCACATGTGTTAGCATATTTTCACAAATATTTTCAAGGGTGTTAGCATTCCACTAGATCCTAAATGCATATGCAATGAGTTAGAGCATTTAGTGGCACTTTGACAACCCCATTCCAATATGAGTTTCACCCCTCTTAATAGTACAGCTATCAAACCTAAATATGATCATACTCTCTAAGTGTCTTGATCACCAAAACAAAATAGCTCCTATGGTTTATACCTTTGCCTTGAGCTTTTTGTTTTTCTCTTTCTTCTTTCCAAGTCCAAGCACTTGATCATCATCATGGCATCATCATTGTCATGCTATGATCTTCATTTCCTTCACCACTTGGAGTGTGCTACCTATCTCATGATCACTTGATAAACTAGGTTAACACTTAGGGTTTCATCAATTCACCAAAACCAAACTAGAGCTTTCAATCTCCCCCTTTTTGGTAATTGATGACAACCCTTTCATAAAGATATGAATTGAAATTCAATTGAATCCATGTTGCTTGTCCAAGCATATTTACCATGTGTAAAAGAATATGGACAAGTTTCATGAACCCCATATGGTAGCAATTGCTCCCCCTACATATGTGCTACGCGTTTGGATTGTAGCTTGCACATATGCTTAGATAGGAAATATAGGAGACAATGTCTACCAAATGATGCTAAGGTATAAAAGATGGACCTTTGAAGCGTGATACCAATCGGAGTGCACCATTATACAATCCTTAGCACCATGGTTAACTCTATACTACTTGGAAACATACTTTGAAAAGATACCACTTGTGAAAACTTGCTTAAAAAAGAAAGTAATCTAATGATTTCAATTTCATCATTCAATCTTACAACTAGCATACATCACACAAGCATGGATTTTGTAATTTAAAACTTGTGCTATGCAAGCAAATCAAATGCACCATACAAGTTTATGAGCTTGCTCCCCCTACTTGTGTGCTCAAAATTTTAATTGATCCCTTTCCTTTGTCATATCTCTCCCCCTATGTCAAACTCCCCTATTACTTATATCTTTGTTCTCCCCTATTACTTATATCTTTGTTTCTCTCCTCCTTTGTCATCAATGAACATAAAGGTTTAAATTTTAGATAGGTAGAGATTATCAATGTCAATCAATGGGGTGAGAATCATATACCCAAATTTGGTCCAATCTAGATCATTTGCCAAAGATATTTAACTCGGTTTGATCCAAGGACAAGCTTCTCCACACCTCCAAATAAGGGTTATCTTGTACCATGTTGAGTTAAATACTTAGAGCTCATTTTCTAGATCAAACACTAGGTTTATAAGCCCATAAACATGTCATATGCTACCACTAGATCAAGTCAAGCATAGAAGCAATAGTGATACCATATAAACATCAAAATCATTTGATTTTTATGAATGAGCCTAATAAAATGGAACCACTTGAATGGTCCTAATAAAAAAATATGACTAGATGCACTAACCATGTCCTTAGCAAGGATGTATGTCATGCCAATCAACTTTTACCTTAGATAGCTCGAAGGAGAGGCATGTCATATGAGTGAGGGGGGTGCATCAACACATATTTGAGAAATCCAATATGTTCAACTCATTCCTTAGCTTGCAAAACCTTTTCTCATCCAATGGCTTGGTGAATATATCGGCAAGTTGATCTTCAGTGCCAACACTCAATGCAAATGTCCCCTTTTTGTTGGTGATCTCTTATGAAATGGTGGCAGACATCTATATGCTTTGTTCTTGCATATTGAACCGGATTGTTGGTTAACTTGATTGCACTCTCATTGTCACATAGCAATGGCACTTTCTTGAACTTGATTCCAAAGTCAGTCAAAGTGACCTTCATCCAAAGTACTTGTGCACAACAACTACCGATGGATATGTATTCGGCTTCGGCAGTTGATAATGCAACACTATTTTGCTTCTTTGATGACCATGAGACAAGTGATCTTTCCAACAATTGACATGTGCCCGATGTGCTCTTTCTTTTGACCTTGCATCCTGCATAATCCGAGTCAGAGTAACCAACTAGCTCAAACTTTGCTCCTTTGGGATACCACAAACCAACATTTAGTGTATGCTTCAAGTACCTCAAAATTCTCTTTGTAGCCTTCAAATGACTTTCTCTTGGTGAGGCTTGAAATCTTGCACACATGCACACACTAAACATGACATCCGGCCTTGATGCGGTCACATAGAGTAGGCTTCCAATCATAGACCGATACAACTTTTGATCCACCATGTTTCCACTTGCATCACTATCCAAGTTGCCATTGGTGTGCTAATGACTTTACTATCAATCATTACAAACTTCTTGATCATGTCCTTTATGTACTTGCCTTGACTTACAAAAGTACCATTCTTCAATTGCTTGATTTGAAGACCAAGGAAGTAACTCAACTCTCCAATCATGGATATCTCAAACTCATTAGCCACCATCTTTCCAAACTCATCACAAAATTCTTGATTAGTTGATCTAAATATGATATCATCAACATAGATTTGCAACACAAATAGATCTTTACTAATCTTCTTGATGAAAAGAGTGGTATCAACCTTTCCCATTGTGAACCCTTTAGAGAGTAGGAAGTCCCTCAATCTCTCATACCATGCTCTAGGTGCTTGCTTCAAGCCATACAATGCTTTCTTCAACTTATATACATGGTTGGGCTTCTTGTCATCTTCAAAACTGGGAGGTTGCTCAATATATACTTCTTCATTGATGTAACCATTGAGAAATGCACTCTTGACATCCATTTGATAGAGCTTGATGTTGTGGGCACAAGCATAGGCTAGCAAGATTCTAATAGCTTCCAATCTAGCAACCGGGGCATATGTTTCTTCAAAGTCAAGACCTTCAACTTGTGTATAGCCTTGTGCTACCAATCTTGCTTTGTTCCTTACTACTATCCCTTCTTGATCTTGCTTGTTTCTAAAGACCCATTTGATTCCAATTATATTGTGTCCCTTTGGTCTATCCACTAATTCTCATACTTGATTTCTTGTAAAATTGTTCAATTCTTCATGCATAGCATTCACCCAATCAACATCCATCAATGCTTCATCTATCTTCTTTGGTTCAATGGATGACACAAATGACAAATGCTCACAAAATGAAGCCAATCTTGATCTAGTTTGCACACCTCTTGAAATATCACCAATGATAGTGTCCAATGGATGATCCCTTGCAATATTGGTTGGTTGGAGGATTAGAACTTGATTGCTTGCACTTGCTTGATCATTGGGTTGAGATGATGTACTAGCCACTTGATCTTGTTCATTATCATGAGATCCACTTACACTAACTTGATTTGTATTATCTTGCACATTTGAGTTGAGAAGCACTTGCACTTGATCATCTTCATCATCATTCACTTGCTTAGGCCTCAATACACCAATATCCATGTTCTTCATGGCATTTGAAAGTTGAATGCCTCTAACATCTTCTAAGTTTTCATTCTCTACTTGTGAACCCTTGGTTTCATCAAATTCAACATCATGAACTTCCTCAAGAGTACCACTATCCAAATTCCAAACTCTATATGCTTTGCTTGTAGTGGAATAACCAAGTAAGAATCCTTCATCATATTTCTTGTCAAACTTGCCCAATCTAGTGCCTTTCTTCAAGATATAGCATTTGCAACCAAAGACTCGAAAATATGCAATGTTGGGCTTTCTACCATTCAAGAGCTCATATGGTGTCTTCTCTTTCAATCGGTGACAACAGAGGTGGTTGCTACAATAGCAAGCCATGTTGATAGCTTCGGCCCAAAAAGATTGACTCACATTGTATTCACTAAGCATAGACCTTGCCGTATCAATGAGTGTTCTATTCTTCCTCTCAACAAGGCCATTTGATTGAGGTGTGTATTTGGTCGAGAATTGATGTCTAATTCCAAATTCATCACACAACTCATCAATTCTAGTGTTCTTGAACTCACTACCATTATCACTTCTAACTCTCTTGATGGTTGTTTCAAACTCATTGTGAATGCCTTTGACAAATGATTTGAAAGTTGCAAATACATCACTTTTTTCCACTAGAAAAAATACCCAAGTGTATCTAGTATAATCATCCACTATCATAAAGCCATATTTGTTTCCACCGATACTAGTGTTGTTGGTGTTTTGGACCAGTGGGCCCTCAACCAACTAGTGAAAATGTACTGCGTGCCCCTAATCCCGGATGGTGATGCAAAGAGACACAAGGTTTATACTGGTTCGGGCAATAGGTGCCCTACATCCAGTCTAAGAGGTCGATCTTGTATTCCTTGCACCAAAATGCTCGTAGTAGGAGGTTACAAGCAGGGCAAGAGAGGGAGCTAATCCTAGGTCTCTGCGAGGAGCAGTGTGAGTTGCTTGAGATGTTGATCTCAGGCAATGAGGAAGCGTGCGCGTTACGGAGTGTCGAGTGTGTGTCTGTCTATGCCTGAGTGTGTGCGAGCGTCCGAGCCTGCCTGTCTAGAAACTGCCCCGGTCCCTTCCTTTTATAGTTGAAGGGGGATAGGGGGAATACATGTGCTAGCTATGTGGCGTCGTGCGAGCGGAGATGGCATGTCCGAGCCCTGTAGCCTGTTACTATGGCGGCATGGTCGATGGAGTGGTTCCACCCTTGAAGTGCTAGAGCAACGCGTCGGTCACATCTGATCCTATGCGATGTGAGAGCTCTAGCGATAGCTTGATGTAGGGCCAGGCGGGTGACGTGCCAGTCGCTGTGTGTTGACCACACGAAGTGCCGAGGCTCAGTTGGTGCCGAGGCTGAGCCATCGTGGGGGGCTCGGTGGGCGCGAATCCCAAGGTTGTCGAGACCTTGAGGTAGACTGCCGAGGCGTGGAGGGAGCAGTTGATCCTGTACACTGATTCTGAGGCTATAGTGACCCAGACCTGACTCCCCATGCCGCGTTGTTCCTAGAATAGGGGTTAGGTAGCATAGTGCAGTGCGGGCGCTGGTTGTGGGCACAGTACCGAGCACAGCAGTCAGTAACCCCTGCCCTATCCTGTCCTGGACGGCATGGCGTCAATGTGACTTGTGTCTCGTTGGCCACTCCATCGTGTCGAGGCGTCGTCCGGCTGATGTCGTGGGAGTGGTTGGTCGCATTGATTGGGCATGACATTCTATCAGGGAGATCGGTCGAGGTGGAGGCGACGGGGTCATTTGCCGAGCCGGCCCTGAGCTAGGTGGAGAATTGGTAACTCGTCCGAGGCCTTTCGGGCGGGGCCTCAGGCGAGTCAGAGAATCGGTTTCCCGTCCGAGGCCTCACGAGCCGGCCTTGAGCGAGACGGAGAATCGGTAGGCCATCCGAGGCCTCTCGTGTGAGGCCTCTAGCGAGGCAGAGAGTAGGTGGCCTTGGACGAGGCCGGGGTTTAGCCAATAGTTGTCTCTTGGCTTTAATTTTTAAAGGGTCTAAGCAATTAGCTTGGGCTCTTGCTTAGGGGACCCCTTTTTATGGTACCCGACAGTAGCCCCCGAGCCTCAGGGAGAGTGTGAGCGCTCTCCCTGAGGTTTTGACGAGACTTAATTCGTGGCAGCTCCTGGCAGGATGGTGTTTCGTACTCAAGGCCTTGGTGGGTGCGCGCGAGCGCACCCGCTGGGTGTAGCCTCGTGGCCCTGGAGGAATGGATTGATTCCTTCAGGGGCTTTTCTTACGTCATGCGAGAGGTTTTATTGCATTTACCGAGCCCATGAGTGCAAGTTTAGGTCGTTGAGCCTCGGTTTGGTTGCAGGAAGAGCCCCCGGGCCTCTGCTCAGAGCAAGAGGGCTATCGGGGGTTTCCCTATTTTTTTGTGCGGCCCTCACGCATCCTTTTTGTTCGGAAGGAAGGGTGGAGGATGTCATGCTACCCTCGATGGGCGCGAGCAGTGACACCTCCGGTGAGCTGTTATCGGGTAAGTCCGAGTAGAGGCCTATGCCCCATTTGATAGGGGTCGGCTAGCGGTCTAGAGACACACTCCAAGAGTACCAGAGGGCTTCTCTAGTGGGTGCCAGGGCCATTCGCTAGGCCCCGGTGGCTCGATGCCTCCCTACGGTGGGATCCCATTCGGAGACTTCCCTGCCGATCTCGGACATGACTTAGGGTGTCCCAAGCAGTCGCCTGCTCGGGTCTCGGCCATGTGCGGGCTCGCCCATAGTTGTCCCTGACTCTATTGCCCCAGGGCGGCTGTTGAAACCCTTGGGGGCCCAGCCTTCGAACCCCTAAACCATAATGGGCTCGATGCCCTTTATTGTGTTTTTCCGAGCCTTCGAGTGCGAGCTTGGGTCGCTTGTCTTTGTCCTGGGTGCAGGGAGAGCCCTCGAGCCTCTGCATAGGGCGAGTGGGTGATCAGGGGTTCCCCTAGCTTTTCGAGCATCCCTCACGCATCCTTTTCATTCTTTTCATTTGGAAGGAGGGGTGGAATGTGCCATGCTACCCTCGGTGGGCGCGAGCGGTGATACTTTCGGTGAGCTATTATCAGGTAAGTCCGAGTGGAGGCCCGTGCCCCATTTGATAGGGGTTGGCTAGCGGTCTAGAGACGCACTCCAAGAGTACCAGAGGGCTTCTCTAGTGGGTGCTAGGGCCGTTCGTTGGGCCCCGGTGGCTCGGTGCCTCCCTACGGTGGGATCCCATTCGGAGACTTCCCTGCCGGTCTCGGACATGACTCAGGGCATCCCAAGCATTTCGCTTGCTTGGGCCTTAGCCTCGTATGGGCTCGCCCATCGTCGTCCTTGACTCTATTGCCCTAGGGCGGCTGTCGAAACCCTCGGGGGCCTAGCCTTTGAACCCCTAGATCATAACAGGCTCGGTGCCTAGTTCCTTCGTTTGAAAGGAATCGGGTGGGGGATATTCCCCCCCCCATCAGCTCGACAACGGCCAGCGTGCATTTTGAGGCGATTTTCTTGGGGAGGCGGAACGGTGCCTGCCGCTGTAGTGGCTTAGACGTGACGCTATGTCAGCGGATGGGACATAACTGTTCACGTGATTAATAAGGAAAAGGTGGGTGCGTAGGCGGTTAAATCGGATCTGGATTAACTATGCCAGATCTGAGGGAAACTTCCCTAATTTCGTCGCCTGCCAATTTCGCGCCCTCCTGCATAAATATGCAACGAGCCTCGCCCCTCTCCTCCTTACCTTGCCTGTATTCACCTTTGCTGTCCTCGAGCCGTTGCTAGGAACAGAGAGCACTAGGGAGAAGAAGGGAGAAGGGCGAGGGAGAGAGAGAGACTTGTCACCGTAGTCGCATTCTCCACCACACTCATGGCCGACGCTGTTGTCGTTGAGGTGGATCCTTGGGATCGGTCCGACATATCCGTGGAGACGCTACAGTCGCTCGTCAACGACGGCCTTCTCCGTCCGATTATCGACTCCAACATGCCAGAGTGGATCGCTCCGTCGGGCGAGCCAGAGCCGAGGCCATGCGATGGCTATGTCATGAGCTTCATGTCATTCCACGAGCGCGGTATCGACCTGCCGGTGGACCGGTTCATGTGGGCACTCCTGCACTACTATGGCGTAGAGCTCCACAACTTCAACCCCAACTCCATCGCACAGGCGGCCATCTTCGTCGCTGTCTGCGAGGGGTACCTGGGGATTGCCCCCCATTGGGAGCTGTGGCTTAACCTTTTCTGGGCGGGGCATACCACCAAGCCGGCGGGCATGACGGGCACGAGAAAGGTGGTGAGGGCTGGTGGCTGCACTCTGCAAGTGCGCTAGGACCGACAGTACCTTTACATCCCGGCCCAGCTTGAGTCAACCAATCGCCACTGGTACACCAGCTGGTTCTACCTCCGCAACGATGATGGTGGACTCCCCCCTTATACCGGGCATATCGTGGAGAGCTGTCCAGAGAAGTGGAGGTACAGGGTCCCGAAGGAGGATCAACCCAAGCTGCAGCCGCTCCTAGAGGGCCTAGAGAGGCTGCTGGATCGTGGCCTTACGGCGGCTGTGGTCGTGGCGGCCTTCCACCACCGGAGGGTGCTGCCTCTGATGGCTCGGCGACGGTGTATATTCGATATGAGGCTAGAGGAGCCAATCGAGGGCATCCAGATGTAACACCTCTGATGTTTTGACCTAGCACTAAAACTTGACATGTCATCATATGCATTTGCATTGCAAAGCATTCATAAAGTAGAAAGTTTTGAATGCATTCGCTAAATAAGCCTTATTTCATAAGTTGTTATTTTATGTGATGTGATTCAAAACTCTAAATAAAGATCATGACCACAAGGGTCAAATTTCATGTGATCATGTGAGGCCATGTGTCATTTGACTCAAATAACCCTAATGAGCCATGTTACTGGTCAAAAATCAAAGTTAAAGTAAAAAGGTAAACAAATCAAATTTGAATTCAAATTCATATCATAAAGGTCCTTTTTGCCCCTTTTGTCTAATTCAAAATCCATTTGGAATTTGGGGTTGTGACAAGAGGCAAAGTTGAAGCTTATTTTATAAAGATCAACTTTGGTATTCAAAGTTTTTCAAGTTTACATATAAAATTTGGAGTAATTTTGAAATGATTCAAATGCTCAAATGCACCCCAAATTCAAATTTCAAAATGGAGGCAGATTTTGAAAATATTCCTTGAAGCAAAGTTGTAGAGTTTGAAAAGTTGAGCAACTTTCATTTTTGGCGATTTTCAACTTCTTTAGAAAATTTTTGAGTAATTTGCAAAATTAACGCAGTGGCAATTTTGTAAATACTTCAAAAATCAAAATTAGCCGAGCGCCACCTCCCTGCTTGCCGCCGGCGCCACGCAGCTGCTGCCGCTGATCCTTTTGTACCGGTTTCTCGCGTGTTGACACGCAACAAGCTCCGTGGCGAGCTCGTGCGTGAGCTATCGACACCAGGCGCGTTCTTTCCGGCTATAAATAGGAACACCACCGCCGTCGCTCTCCATTTTCCCCTCTGCTCTGCTCCACCACCTAACAGCTCCGCCGCTTGCTGTAGCCACCGTTGAACCACGTCCGTCGTGCCTAGCTACGCTAGTGTGATCGCCTTGACCTTGCGCTCCTCTTCGGCTTGCTCACGTCGCTTGGGATGGCCAGAATCGCCCGGCGCAACGCGTCTTCCCCGTGACCGACCGGAGCTCCGCCACCATCGACCTCACCGTGGTCAGGACGTTATAGCCCGTCTTCATCTTTGTAAGGAAAATGGACCCTTGGCCCATTTACTTTGGATTTTGGTGTTTGATGACCAACACAACCAAATTGGACTAATGAATTTGCAAGTGTTTGTTTTGTAGTTCAATAGGGTGCAAGACGTAACTTGGACGAGGGTGACGTGATGATCCGATGATCAACACCTCAAGCAAGACCTTAAGAGCATAAGAGAAGCCCCAAGAAATCAAGCAAAGTCCAAGCATAAAGATTGGAACCAAGCCGTACGCAAGATCGCGAAGAAACGAGCTCGCAGAGGTGATCGGACGCTGGACCGGACGCTAGAAGCACGACTGGACGCTGGACCGGTGGCTCGACTAACAGGCGATCGGACGTGAGGACCGGACGGTGGCGGCAACCGACCGGACGTAGGACATCAGTGTCCGATCGAGTACAGAAAGGTTCTAGAGCGGCATATCTATGACCGGACGCGTCTGGTGGCAGGCGACTGGACGCTGGCCAGCGTCTGATCAGCACATTGCCGGCTCAATGGTCGGGACGACCGAACGCATCCGGTCAGGACGATTCAGCGTCCGGTCAGTAGCAGAATTGCGGGAGTTCGACCCCAATGGCTACTTTCTCAGTGGGGCTTATAAATACAACCCCAACCGGCCATTTGAGTAGTGTGGAGCTGAGGAAACATACCAAAGGTGTTGATACACCATTTTAGTGATCTCCACTTGCATAGTGCTTAGTGTTTCATAAGGTGATTAGCGTAGGTGCTTTGCGAAGTGCTTAGGTTGATTAGACCACCGCTTATGCGCTTGCTCTAGGTGTATGCCTAGTGTTTAGTGAGGTTTGCATACCTCTTGCCACCCCGTGCTTGCGAGCACAAGAGTTGTACATCGGAGGGGTTTGAAGTCTTGCGAGATCGCACCAACCGCGTTTGTGGTGCGGCCGCCACCGTGTATCGAAGGGAATAAGGCTCGTGGCGTTTCGGCCGAAAGCTTGATAGTGAAGACGGCGGGGAGCATCCAGGAGAGGCTTGCCGGAAGGCTCATCGGAGACCCACTTGCACGTGGGGAAGGCCCGAGGTTATCCATGGAGTTACCCGACCGGGAGCTTGGCCCTTGCGAGAGATTCCTTGCAAGGGGCTCCAACGAGGACTAGGGGAAGCTTACGCGCTTCTCGATACCTCGGTAAAAATACCAGAGTCGTCGACGGGAGTTTGCATATCTCTACCTTGCTCTTTAAGCTTCCGCATTTACATTGATCATATTATTATTATTTGCGGTAGAGATAGCAGCACACTAGCAAAACCATAGTTGTACATCGAGATAGATTATCTTTTGCATAGGTTTTGCTAGAGGAAGAAAAAGAGGCCATAGTTTAGAGTTTGATTTTTAAGTTGCCTAATTCACCCCCCCCTCTTAGGCGTCCACGTGTCCTACAAGTGGTATCAGAGCCGGTTGGCTCAATTTGGACCTTTGGCTTAACCGTCGTTGAGCTAACGCTATTTTAGAGTGGTTGGGATGGATACCGCTAGGCCTCCTCAATTTGATGGCACTAAGTTCCCATACTATAAAGCTAGAATGGCTTGCCACCTTGAGGCGGTTGATTTGGGTGTATGGAGAGTCACTCGTGATGGGATGAAACCCATCAAGAATCCCAAAAAACCCACAAAGAGTGATGAAAAAGAAATGCATTTCAATGCTAGAGCTAAGAATTGCTTGTTTGAATCATTAAGTATAGATGTTTTTAACCAAGTGTTCACTTTAAATACCATGCATGAAATTTGGTTAAAACTCCAAGAGCTCCATGATGGCACAAGTAATGTCCGTGAGCAAAAACATTGTCTAGCTAAACAAAATTATGATTCCTTTACTATGAATGATAATGAGCTTGTTCGTGATATGTATTCTCGTTTGAATCTAATTATCAATGAGCTCCATTCAATAGGACTATTAAAGCTAGATGATGCGGACATCGTGAGGAAGATCATCTCCGTGCTACCACAAAAGAAATATGCAAGTATCATCACCGTCCTTCACAACATGGAGGAATTGAGCAACATGACCCCGGGCATAGTCATTGGCAAATTAGTGGCATTTGAAATGTCACGTAAGATGGGTTAAGAAGAAGCCTCTTCATCGAGCAAAGGCAAAGCTCTCGCATGTAGCGAGAAAAAGAAGATGAAGGGCAAGAAAGTTGAGTCAAGCTCAAGCTCAAGCTCCTCAAGTGAAGAAGAAGATGATGAGGATGATGAAGAAGAAGAATCAGGTGATGATGATCAATCTTCCTCCTCCACCTCTGACCTTGATGAAAAATCAATCAAATTAATCAACAAGGTGGAGAAGATGATCCAAAGGCTCAATGTCAAGGGTGTGCCCATCCAAATTCAAGATCTCATTTTCACTAATCAAAGAAATGAGCAAAGAAAGAGAGGATGCTATGGATGCGGTGAGTTGGGGCACTTTGTGGAAGTTTGTCCAAACAAGCCCACACCCAAGACAAAGAAGAAGGCATGCAAGAACCAAGCTATCACCTCAATAAGATCATGGAATGATTCTTCAAGTGAAGAAGAACACCATCACAAGAGGCGAGGCCGCAAGCACTCATCATCAAGCTCTTCACGTGTGTGCCTTATGGCACGAGGTAACGAAAGCTCATCCTCTAGTGAGAGTGATAGTGATGATGATTTGCCTTCTTATCATGAAATTGTGCAAGAAAATCTTAATTATGCTAAAGCTTGCACTAGTCAATAAAAGAAGCTCAAAAGTTTAAAAGAAAAGCTAGATAGTTCACAAAAAGCATACAAAACCTTGCTTGAACAATATGAGAACTTTGCTAATCTCAATGTTGAACTATCTACTAAAATTGAGAAACTTGAGGCTAGTGCAACAACAAATGCATGCACAATCAATGATGAGCAACTTGTAAAGAAAAATGAAAAATTAAAAGAAAAGTTAGCTAGCTCACAAGAAGCATATAATAGTTTGCTTGCTAAAATGGAAACCATGTGCAAACATTGTGATGAGCTAACTAATAAAGTTGCTAATCTTGAAGCCGTTAGCACAACCCCCACCAAGGCATCTAAAAAGAAAAATTCTATCTTTAACATGTCTAAAAAGGATGCCTCTACTTCTTGTAATGATTTATATTTAGACTCACCTTTGTGCAACCAAGTTTGTGTTGAGAAAGTTGTTGTAGATACATGCACACAAAAGGTTGCAAAGGAGAATGAGCAACTCAAGCAAGAAGTAGCTCGCCTCACCAAGGATTTGACTCAAGTGAAAGGCAAGGAGAAGCAAACCCAACTTCATCAATATAACACCATCAAGGGAGTGAAGAAGCTTGATGAAGGACAAACCGTGGTTTATTACGTGTGCCACGAGGAAGGTCACAAGTCCTATGAGTGCAAGGTGAAGAATGGGGGAGGAGCAAAGAAGAAAGAGAAAAAGCAAACAAGCAAGCTCTTTAACACCTACACCAACAAGGTGGACAAGAAGGCCTCCACACCTTATCTCTTGAAGAAGAAGAAAAATGACAAGGTGGTGGCCATCAAGGTGAACAAGCAAGCCAACAATGGGGTCAAACGCTTTTGGTGCCAAAGGAAATCATTTCAAACATGAAGAGCACCAAGAAGGTTTGGATCCCGAAAGGGAAGTGAGAAGTCCGTCGGACTACGGGGAATTTGGAGACTTGGCAAAGTTTGGGTGCATTTCATGGGGTGCATCATGATGAACAAAGTCATTGCCAAGTGGGTTAGTGAGTACTATGGACCCAAATTCCCCCTCCCATGTTAGGTAACTAGATTCAATTTACTTTAATTGGTATTAGATTTAAATTTTCCTACAATTGGTATCTTTTAGCATCTAGTTACTCTTCATGCCTAGGTGTGCATTTGATTTCTTATATCTTTTGTCATGCATACATTAGGTATATCATATGGTAGGCTTGCTCGGTTTCATTCTTAACCCTTGGAGCAAACCTACATGGTTTAAAATTGTTTAGAAGCACGGCACATAGCTTGTCTTACTATTGTTCATCTAATATATGCCAAAGCCCAAATTGTAGATAATCTCTCCCGAATATCTATTTTGAAAATGATTCTCACATTCATGAGATGTCATCTTTCAAGTGATATTTTTGATTCTAAAATCAATGTGCATGATTTCTACAAAGTATTCTACATTTGTGTGCACACATTTAGGGGGAGTAATTCTACAACTTGGATGCTTTGAGACTAACACTCTTTCAAAAAGTATAAATTTTTCAAACCCATCACATGTGTAGTAGTCTCATTGTAAGGAAATTGGAGTCCCCAGAGTTAAGCATCATTCTTCAATTGGCATCATCATGTTGATTTCATTTCATATCTATATGCTTTCTCCATGCATTATATAGATTAAACTCTCTTGTGCAATAAATTGCTAATTATGCATATGCTTTACTTTCTACCATATGTATGCATACTTTTAAGGGGAGCTTAGTCTATATAATGTGAGAGTCAAATTTTGTGATCCATTTCACTCTTCACACAAAGGATCACAAAATTTGACCCTCCCTTTTGCTACTAATGTCTTCCTTTTCGGTGGTTGATGCCAAAGGGGGAGAATTTGAAGGACCAAAGGCAAGCATCAAGTTGATGTCTGCAAGTGGTAATGGTCCGAGAAAGGGAGGAAAGTGGATTATGGATTAGTCTAAGTAATGATAAAATGTGTAGGAATCCATAATGCCACATGGGGATTTTTGCAAGGGCAAGATAACCTTTCATTTAGTTTTAATTGGTATCTTGAAATTGATTTCAATTGGTATCCCTTAATATCATATATGATTTCAATTGGTATCTTTAAGTATCAAATAAACTTGCCCTTTGCATTGCATCCTAGCAAGTAGGTAGCTTTTAACTTCCAAATTCTTATTATTTGCTTGCTTTGGTCGTGTTGGCATCAATCACCAAAAAGGGGGAGATTGTAAGGAAAATGGACCCTTGGCCCATTTACTTTGGATTTTGGTGTTTGATGACCAACACAACCAAATTGGACTAATGAATTTGCAAGTGTTTGTTTTGTAGTTCAATAGGGTGCAAGACATAACTTGGATGAGGGCGACGTGATGATCCGATGATCAACACCTCAAGCAAGACCTTAAGAGCACAAGAGAAGCCCCAAGAAATCAAGCAAAGTCCAAGCATGAAGATTGGAACCAAGCCATACGCAAGATCACGAAGAAACGAGCTTGCAGAGGTGACCGGACGCTGGACCGGTGGCTTGGCTGACAGGCGACTGGACGCGAGGATCGGACGTTGGCGGCAACCGACCGGATGTAGGACAGCAGCGTCCGATCGAGTACAGAAAGGTTCCAGAGCGGCATATCTGCGACTAGACGCGTCCGGTGGCAAGCGATCGGACGCTGGCCAATGTCTGATCATCACATTGCCGGCTCAATGGTTGGGATGACCGGACGCGTCCGGTCAGTAGCAGAATTGCGGGAGTTTGACCCCAATGGCTACTTTCTCAGTGGGGCTTATAAATACAACCCCCAACCGGCCATTTGAGTAGTGTGGAGCTGAGGAAACATACTAAGGGTGTTGATACACCATTTTAGTGATCTCCACTTGCATAGTGCTTAGTGTTTCATAAGGTGAGTAGCGTAGGTGCTTTGCGAAGTGCTTAGGTTGATTAGACCACCGCTTATGCGCTTGCTCTAGGTGTATGCCTAGTGTTTAGTGAGGTTTGCATACCTCTTGCCACCCCATGCTTGCGAGCACAAGAGTTGTACATCGGAGGGGCTTGAAGTCTTGCGAGATCGCACCAACCGCGTTTGTGGTGCGGCCGCCACCGTGTACCGAAGGGAACAAGGCCCGCGGCGTTTCGGCCGAAAGCTTGATAGTGAAGACGGTAGGGAGCATCCGGGAGAGGCTTGCAGAAAGGCTCATCGGAGACCCACTTGCGCGTGGGGAAGGCCCGAGGCTCTTTACAGAGTTACCCGACCGGGAGCTTGGCCCTTGTGAGGGATTTCTTGCGAGGGGCTCCAACGAGGACTAGGGGGAAGCTTGCGCGCTTCTCGATACCTCGGCAAAAATACCGGAGTCGTCGATGGGAGTTTGCATATCTCTACCTTGCTCTTTAAGCTTCCGCATTTACATTGATCATATTATTATTATTTGCGGTAGAGATAGCAACACACTAGCAAAACCATGGTTGTACATCGAGATAGATTATCTTTTGCATAGGTTTTGCTAGAGGAAGAAAAAGAGGCCATAGTTTAGAGTTTGATTTTTTAGTTGCCTAATTCACCCCTCCTCTTAGGCGTCCACGTGTCCTACAGTCTTCACCAAGCACACTGGCATGATCGTGGTGAGCTCCTGAGCGTGATGCTCGCTTCGCTTTAGCCTCTACTACTTCGTTGCCAGGGTTACGCCATGCGCCGTCATGCCCGCGCCACCATGGCCAGTGTGGAGCTCCCACCGGTGCGCCTGCTGATGTTTTGAGGGCTGGAATAGATTCGCGGGACGTTGTAGATCATGTAGGTGCGGTCTGCCTCGTCGGAGCGTCACCGCCATCGCGTTTTGTCCGGCCAGTGATGGCAGCGCCACCGTGTTCTGTGTCTATGTCACTAACGAGTGGGGCGTGGCTGTCAGTGAGAGCAAGAGAGAGAATAGTGAGTTTTGATATTTTCTGAATTATGAATAGTACAGCAACTTTGGAAATTTATAGGAAAATATTTACAACTCCAAAATTCTAAAAATTTATGTGTAGCTTCTGAACATGTTCTAGTATGGTTTAAAAATATGAAACTTGAAATTTGAATAAATTTTTAATGTTCAAAAATTTAGTCAATTAATTGATAAATGCAATTTCCATGATTTTTGTAGGACACTGTATAATTCCAAAAATTATGAAATTTGTTTTGGTACACTAATTTGTCATGAGGAAGCTTACATAAAATTTTGAGGTCATTTGGAACAAGTTCATTTTTGGGCTTATTTCCAAATTAATTCAAAAATAAATAAAAGCAAACCCTAAGTGTTAGATTAGTGTTTGATCTTGTTTTGGTCATGTTTTGTGACCAGTAGGGTTTCAAGGTCAAATTGGCCAAGTCACATGTGTGGTCCTTGATGGTAGAATTACAAGTTGGTTTTGTTGGCTTGCAACTGTACCGTGTAGGACAGTTGTATTCGAGGTGTTGTTATATTTCATGTACTATGAAAGCATCATATTTACATTATCATCATGTTGAAGCATATGTTATTATTTCATGTAGAATCCGAGAGTGAATCGATCCTAGTTGAACAAGTTGTGGAAGGATCCTCGGTTGCCTTGGGATTCGATAATTGTGGTGCTGATCCGGAACCTGAGATCGTCAACGAAGGCAAGCCCCGGTTTATGCATTAAACCATTACCTTGTTTACTTTGAAAAGTTTATCACCTACGTTACCTATTGCATTAAGTTGCTTAATTCAATTGTTACCTACTTGATGCATTGCCTACCTTGTTAATTGTTTACCATCCTTGAAGATGATTTCATTTACAAAGGCGTAGAATGCTTAGTATGCTTTATGATAGGCTTTCAAAGTAAAAGTTTCGATACAATCAAAGATGGCATACTGGCCAAAGAAAGAAAGAAGATAGAATGAACTAGAGACTAGTCGGGTGACTTATCTTGAATGTTGGGTAATGTTGCCGACTATGTCGCTTAAAGGCCACTCATTGTGGATCTTCTGAACGAGACACTTTGTAGTACTGGTCACATACTCCGGTAAGCCTACTTCGGCTAATCTGATACTAAGACGAATGCCCACGCACTGGGAGTGGAGAGATGGCGGGAGTAGCGTGTACCCTCGTGGCTAGAATATGGCCGGATTTGAGGTGTGCTGTGCTCTCGGGTGGCGTGGAGACAGCTTAGTATAGGAGGATCCGGTAGCGAGGTTGATGTATGCAAGATTAAGTTCTACATATGTCGTGTGATAAGGAATCCCCAGCAGGACTTGAATCAATTTGAATTGTCGGTGCTCCACGGATATGGAGACTCGATTCATTACAGAAGCAATGCAGGACTGGTGAATTACTAAAACTTGAGAAAAGGAAAGAAATGAGAAGGGATGGAATATGGAATATGAACACTCAGTTTGAGATAATGAACTAAGAAGACTTAGGGGTAAAACTTGAAAATAGAATCAAGAATAGTAAGCTTTTGGCAAAGAACTTTTGAATCTTGCTACATCCTTACCTTTCCCCCAACACCTGCATCCCTAAGACCTTCACCCCTTTTTTGTCGGGTCAGTCTTGTTGAGTACTTTTGTACTCAGGGTTTGTTAACCCTTGTTGCAGGTGAGTCGCATGCGCAGGCTTGTTTTGGTCCCTGCTGCATGTCAGTGTTTGAAGTCGATGACGATGAGGAATGATGAATGGCCTTTGGACAAGGCACTAGTTTGTGTGAAATAAATAATGTTAATGTAATATTATCCCGCTACTATGGTTGTATGACACTTATGGTTTTGTAAGTTTGAAACAACTGGTTTGTAATATTAAAACTTAAGTCTTCCGCTTTATGATATCTGATATGTATATTGAAAACTGTTGTAATCTACAATGACTGTGATTGGGATCCTATTTGGAAAAGATTCGTGGATGATTCGAGTTTCCCGAGGACACCCGACAGACCTGTTAAGTTGTTGGGAACTCGTGTACGCTATCAGAGGTCTGTTAAGACATTGATGGGTGCACATGGACCCGATGTCTTAGGAGGTTCTGCCACAGCTGGTATCAGAGCAGGTCCTATCTAAGATCATTGTAGGTTACTTTTGAAAACCTTCAAACTGATTTGGATCAAATAAATTAAACTTGATATTTTAAAGTTCAAATTTCTTTCTTCTTACCTCTGATCTAGCCTCAATCCAATCTTATTTGAAAGTTTGTGGCGGATAATATGATTAGGTTTGTCCTATGTATTAAAAATCTAGTACTTTTGATTATATAAATCTTTTGTACCTAGATTCGTAAGATCGATTCATGAATCATGCTTGAACACATTGCATAATAATTCCCCTTAAAAGTGGTTG
This sequence comes from Miscanthus floridulus, assembly GCF_019320115.1. Lineage (NCBI taxonomy): Eukaryota > Viridiplantae > Streptophyta > Magnoliopsida > Poales > Poaceae > Miscanthus > Miscanthus floridulus. The sequence continues at coordinate 151,820,546 of NC_089581.1, read as the reverse complement.
GGTAAGTAATGTCAATCCCATTCTTGCTAACCTCCATTATCCTCGAGCTATTCTTATAGTCCTACCCTAACTTCTACATGCTTTGGCAAAGACCAAAATAACCGCATGCAAGTCCATCGGACCTCACGGAGTCCCTCGTCACCAGTTAGCACCACAAAACCATGAGCTTGGTGAAGGAAGTTCCAAGACCCTAGGAGATGAAGGATCTTCAAGCAATCCCGCCAACGTCGAGAACCTTACCAAGGAGCTCAACACTCTTTATCGAGCTCATGCCAAAGATCAAGAGAAGCTGGCGAAAATGCAAAGGGGCATCACCATGACCATAGAGCTATGGAATGAAGCCTAGACACGAGAGGATGCGGCCAATGAATGCATCCATGAGTTGGAGTTCTACGTAGAATACCTGGAGATGGACAATGCCATTCTTCATGAGAATGTCCACATGCTGTACGCTCAACTTCATCCTCCTCATGGGGATGGTGAAGTTACTGATGAAGAAATGATTGTAGCTCTAGGAGAAGTCAAGAATGAAGAAGAGGAGGAGGATCCTGAGGAGTTAGTGTACTTCTTAGACAAAGATGAGTTTTCGTCCGGTATGGGCACGGACACCGATGACTGAGAGCTCAGAGTAGTAATAGTTCCTTTACTGCTTTCCTAGCAAACCAGGGTTGTCTTGTGGGATACAAGACATGTAATCTAAATAAGTAACCCTTTGTAGCATGAAACCTTTTAATTGCTTAAAATAAATAATAATGTAAGTAAACGTGTTTCTCTAACTGATGCCTCGTCCTATCACCCGAGCTGGTGCTAGTGGCTCGCATGACGATGATGATTACCCAAATCCTCCACCAATGCCTTTGACTATGGCAGATGCCATAGCCGCACTCGTCAACACAACGGTAGAGAATGCTAGGTTGTTAAGGGAATTGGCTCAGAATCAACAGGCACCCCACCCTAATCGTGGCCTCCGTAATAATGGAAATGACGAGTCAACCTATGTTGATTTTACGGACACACGTCTTCCTGTGTTCTCTAAGGCAGAAGAGCCTTTAGAAGCTGACGATTGGCTTAGGACAATAGAGCAAAAGTTTGAGCTGATTCACTATACCGAGATTCAGAAACCAAGATTTGCGGCACAGCAACTCCGAGGAGCTGCTGGTGCTTGGTGGGCAAATTTAGTAACAGTACAGCCCACTGGTCACCAAATCACCTGGATGGAGTTTAAGGATGCCTTTAGGGCACACTATATTCCAGATGGTGTGATGACCATGAAGTTAGAAGAGTTCTTGGCTCTTAAGCAAGGGGAACACCCGGTGATGCACTATGTTGGGCGCTTCAATCACCTATCACAGTATGCTATAGAATATGTGAATACTGATAGAAAGAAGAAGAATCATTTCCTTAGAGGCCTGAACACTAAACTTCAGACCATGATGGCAACTTGTGGTAATGCAACTTATCATGAGACAGTCAACATTGCTATCGCTTTAGAAGAGAATTACCACCGACACAAGGAGGCGAAGAAAAAGAGAATATCTGCTTCTGGATCATCGAGTGGAAAGCATCAAAAGATAGTCTACCATCCTCAGAATCATGGCCGTGCACCATTCCGCCCACAATAAAGCCAAGGCAGGCAACAAATCTTTATTCACCCTGCAATTAAAATGCCTTATCCTCATCAAGTGCCGCAGCAGCAAAATAATACAAATAATGCTAACCGCATTGCTACTCCCTAGAATCACAGTTATCCATGTTATAATTGTGGTAAACCCAGACACTTTTCCTGAGAATGTCCGTATCCCAGGAAGAATAATCCTGATGCACCTAAAGCCCTTGTTCCTCAAGCTCAGAATCAGTATAAGGGTAATGCTCAGAACAGTCAGAAGGGTCAGGCTGAGAAGAAAACTGGAAGGGTCTTCTATACTCAGGTGGAATCTATTCTAGAAGGAGAACCAGTAATGATGGGTATGTTTCCCATTGCTAAACATCATGCAATTACCTTATTTGATTCTGGTGCATCCCATACATTCATCAATCGTACTTTTGTTGTGAAGCATGGGATAGCTATTGGGGAAACAAAAGAACCATATCAGATACAGTCACCCGGGGGACGAATCTGTACGAGGGAGGTAGTTCAGCATGTACCTATTGATTTGGGAGGTTATGAGTTCCCTACCAATATGCTGATATTAAAGGATCAAGATATAGATGTGACTCTTGGTATGAACTGGTTAACCCAACATAGGGCTATCATAGATGTCCTGCGTAGAACCATAAGGGTAAATGCACCTGACAGCAAAACCCAACTTCTCATCCAACTTCCCTTTCATAAGAGTACAGTGGAAACAGTTTGTGCAACTACTGTTGAAGAAGCCGAGAAAATTCCAGGGGTATGTGAATTTATGGATGTCTTTCTCGATGATCTACCTGGTCTACCACCAGACCGAGATGTAGAGTTTAGAATTGATCTGAAACCAGGAACAGCACCAGTGTCCAGAAGAGCATATAGGATGCCACCCAAAGAACTAGCAGAATTAAAAATGCAACTACAAGAGTTGTTAGACAAGGGTTTCATTCAACCCAGTTCATCACCTTGGGGATGCCCTGCTATCTTCGTGAAGAAAAAGGACCAAACCTTAAGGTTATGTGTTGACTATCGACCATTAAATGAAGTCACCATAAAGAACAATACCCCTTACCCCAAATTGATTTGCTTTTTGATCAACTAGCGGGAGCTAAGGTGTTCTCGAAGATAGACTTGAGATCAGGCTATCACTAGATTAAGATCAGACGAGAAGATGTGCCGAAGACATCATTTACTACCCGATATGGTCTATATGAGTATTTAGTTATGTCTTTTGGGCTGACCAATGCCCCGGCTCATTTCATGTACCTGATGAACTCAGTTTTCATGCCTGAGTTGGATAAGTTTGTAGTGGTATTCATTGATGACATTCTTATCTATTCTAAGAGCAAAGAGGAATATGCGGAACATCTCCGTATTGTTCTACAAAGATTAAGAGACCACGAATTATATGCCAAATTCAGCAAATGTGCATTCTGGTTAGAGGAAGTACAATTTCTAGGCCATGTGTTATCTGCTGAAGGTATAGCTGTTGATCCGAGCAAGGTAGAAGAAGTCCTTAACTAGAAAGCACCCACCATTGTTCATCAAGTTCATAGTTTTCTGGGGTTGGCAGGTTATTACCGTCGGTTCATCCCTGACTTCTCCAGAATTGCGAAGCCAATTATTAGACTGCTGAAAAATCAAACTAAGTTTGTATGGTCAACATAATGTGAGAAGGCTTTTCAGACATTGAAGAAGTTGCTGACAACTGCACCAGTATTAGCACAACCTGATATCGAGAGGCCGTTTGATATCTATTGTGATGCATCTGGAATTGGTATTGGCTGTGTTC